>NC_081553.1:212362716-212425216 GCF_963082655.1 Stomoxys calcitrans
GCTAAAAATTTACCCTTATTAACTCAGTTTGTGTGTTGAATTATTTTGTAACAATCAAATTGATTGATGCTTATGCAAATGCAAATTTTTGCAAGTTTTGCCCATGAATATTCCAATAAGGAACAAGGGCAAACTTCTCACATAGCAATGAGTGCAGTCCGATGCAAGTTTTAAGCTCAATGATAAGGGGAATCCTTTTTATAGCCGAATCCGAACGGCATGTCGCAGTGCGACACCTCTTTGGAGAGAAGTTTTCCATGGCTTTGTACTTCACAAATGTTGCCAGCATTAGGAGGGGAAAACCACCGTTGAATTTTTTTCTGATTTTCTCGCCAGAATTCGAACCCAGGCGTTCAGCGTCACATGCTAACCTGTGCGCTACGGTGGCCTATGTTCTAAAACAGTCTTATAGGGATATCGGTATTTAAGGTGGTCTATAACAGTAGATAGACCATACTTTGCACGGATGTTAAAAGTCTTAACGGTCGCCTAATAGTCGGAAATGAAGTTCAGTAAAGTGTTATTTAGGGCGTAATCCCAAAATTGGATATCAAATTCGTTTTCTACTCTCAAATAACTTTCATTTAAGTCCCATATTTCCATAATGGCTCAATTAATCTATTCGACTTATTTTTAGGAGGAAAAGAGCCACCTTGACTTGAACGCAAATTTTAAAGTCATATTTTTAATCTGCTCCCAAATATCTTTCATTTCAATTCTATATAGCCTTGGTGGGCTGATATGCCCATTTAGAGGTATTTGGGGGTGAGGCGACCTCCCATTACTTGGACCTAATTTTGTATGCCACATTTATAATCTCTTGCGGGATACTTTTCTTTGAATTCCATATTGATAGCAACGTCGAATATTTCTGTTTAGAGGATTTTTTGGGTTGGGGCGGCCCGCTGGGACCTTGGACTCAAAGTTTAATATGATGTTAATTTTCTAGTCTCCAATATTTTTCATTTGATATCCATCAGTTTTCTTTTGGTTTTGGTTGGCTTTTTTGATGTAAGGGGGAGGGTCAGCGACCATCGGATATCTCAAAATTATGTAAGTTTCGTTTTTTTTCATTCTACGGAACAAACAAACAAACCAAGTCTCATATAGTCATTATAGGTCAGCCACCATCGGATATCTAAAAATTATATAACCTATGTTTCCTTTTTTTTGATTCTACGGAACAAACAAACAAACCGAGTCTCATATACTCATGATGGGTCATATGCCCATTTGGGTAGATTTTAGATGGTGAGGTAACCCCCTATACTTCGTTCTGATTTTGTATGCCAGATTCGTTATTTACTCCCAAATACCTTTCATTTAAGACCCATATTGATATGGACAAACAATTTTTCTGTTTTTAGACAATTTGGGGTTAGAGCGATGGTGGGGTAACCCCCTATACTTCGGTGGTGGGGTAACCCCCTATACTTCGTTCTGATTTTTTATGCCAGATTCGTAAACTACTTCCGAATACCTTTCATTTAAGCCCCATATTGATATGGACGACCAATTTTTGTGTTTTTAAACAATTTGGGGTTAGAGCGACTTCCTGGGTACTTGGACCAAATTTAAATACCATATTCGTATTCTACTCTTCAATACCTTTCATTTGAATCCCATATTGTCCCTATCGCTCCACTTTTATTTTTTGGTAGGACTTTTGGGGTAAGGGTTCGCCCCCTTCCGATATCAACAAATTATAAACCCTTTTTTTTTCTTCCTGACCATATTCGTAATCTATTCCCGAATACCTTTCATTTGAGTCCCTTATTGTCATGATGGTCAAATAAACCTATTTTAAGGGATTTTGGGGCTGGGGCGGCTCCCCAGGTACTTGGACCCAACATTTATTATGAAATTCGTACTCTACTCTTGAATACCTTTCATTTGAATCCCATATTGTCCCTATCGCTATACTTTTATTTTTTGGTAGGACTTTTGGGGTAAGGGGGAGGGTCCGCTCCCCCTCCCGATATTTAAAATTTATATAACCTATGTTTACTTCCAGACCAACCTACACAATCTGTGAAAATATCAAGGTAATGGGTTCAGCCGTTTTTGAGTCTATACGGAACAAACAAACAAACCGACATACAAACAAACAAACAAACACAAATTGAAAGAATAGGGTCTGCTTTCAATATTTCAAGGCGCTACAACCGGAATGTCTAGATTAGTGTATATCTCATCCTATAGATTTGTTGTGAGTATAAAATTGGGACCGATTTGCCCACTATGTCAACTAAACTTTCAGTTGGCAAGTCCATAAAATGGTTCGGAGACTCACAACATATACAAATACAGATAGATTTCGATTTCCCCAATTTGACGTCTTTAGCCCTTAGAAGCCTTGATTGTCCCCTCACTAATGCTTGCGAAATTTGTATGCTCTTTTAGCCATGTAAAACTGTTTTATTTCCTTATCAAATCCCAACTAGTTTCTCAAGCAATTCACCACATACGACAACCCTATCCGCAAAGTGTATACATGTGTGTGTGTATGTGTGTCTGTGTTTAAGTGTTGTAAAAATTAAACAAGTGTTTTCATGTAATTAAAAGTATAACTACTGCTAAATAGATTACGAACAGATCCATCGGACCTGAATGGTGTGATTTGCGCGCATTGTTGTTGAACTGTGAATGAAATAATAGCGAATTGTCTTTAAATCTGGAGTTGTACGAGTATGTGCGATGTCAAAGGTACTTGGAGAGAAAAAAAGGCAAGTAAACTAAAAAAGAGAAGGGAGAGAGAGAGAGAGAGTTGGAGGAAATGACAAAGCCAATTGAAATAAAATGAGCGACTTCGAATAGAGAGTTTCATATATGTTAACATTTGTTGCTAGCAAAAAAAGGTAGTGACATGTTGCTGGAATATGTTGTCTTACAACTTACATTTCGCCATGAGGTGAGAGAAAAGTAAATGTTGAGCAAATTAGGGCAATGGGTTAGTATGTTGGTTGGCAACATTGTTGATGAGGTCAATGCAAGTGTTCCTAGGAACACTTTTATTTGGTTAGCAAGTCATTGGCTTTAAAGTTAATCAAAATTTTGATGAATTGCCATGACTTTGAAAATAACTAAAAATGTGCTGAACTCGGCCGGGCCGAATCTTAGGATTCTGTCAAAAGTATAGACAAATTGAACTTGTTTGAAGGAGACATGAGTAGTTTACATACCAAGTTTCCCCCAAATCAGGCAAATATAAAAACTTATAAGGGCCGTAGAGGAGGAGGCCTCTGTGGCGCAGAGGATAGCATATCCGCCTATGGCACTGAACGCCTGGGTTCAATCCTGGCAAGGCCATCAGAAAAAAATTCAGCGCGGGTTTTGCCCTTTCAATGCTGGGAACATTTGTGAGGTACTATGCCATGTAAAACTTGTCGATTATCATGGGCAAAAAGCATTAGCATTGCATTCCACAATGTATCGCCCGATTTCAACTTCTAGAACCTTTGCAAGCACATTTAACCACCAATCTTCTCAAAATTTTGCACAACGTTTTCCTATACGACTACCACCATATATTCGGAAAGTCATTAAAATCGGTTCAGACTTATATATCGCACCCATATACTGTACATAGGCTTCTGTATGCCCGCAAGCACGGAAAATTATGTGTGGGTGTGTACTAGTGACCTTCTTTGCTATAGACCCAAGGGCTTGTTGGCACAAGACATTTTTCAACTATTACACAGTTCACAAATAAGGTAGAGCGATCTAAATTTTGTATGGCATTTAATTTGAATTAAAGTTTGTTTTACTAACATGTTGACAAGTGGTAATTTAAATCAATGCCTGAGCATTAAACTATTAAAGCAGGATGTTTCTAAAGACGATGCCAATTCATTTGTTATTTCGCTATTCATAACATTGCATAATTTTAACATGCTGCTGCTGACAGAATTTTGAAATTATTGACCTTACTATGTAATGTGGACTATTCGCCAATGCCGGGTATGCTATTCATGTTTATGCAACATTTCTATTTCAACATGTTGCTGTGGTTAAAATGTTTCTTTAGAAGTGCTTTTTTTGCAATATTTGCTAATAAAATATTGGCAATATGTTGCTAACGAATGCTGACATAGATTTTGATGAAAACTGGTTAAAAAAAATTAGTTTTTCCCTTCGAAAATTTGAAAATTTTATATACACTTCACTAAGCTCCGTAGAGCAAATGTAAGGCTCCAAAAATTCGAAAGTTTTATAAAAATCGGTCAAAATATGAATTTTTCACTTGGGAAACTGAAAACGGCCATATTTCCTTAACTAAGCCCCGTAGTGCAAAAGTAAGGTTAGTTCATGATCACCTCCAAAAACTCGAAATTTTTAAGAAAATCGGCCAAGAAATTAATTTTTTATTTGGAAAACTTAAAATGGTCATATCTCCTTAACAAAGCCACATAGAATAAAAGTAGAGTAATCGTTATCGACTCCGAAAATTGAAAAATTTGATGAGAATCGGTCAAACAATTAATTTTTCAATCGGAAAAGTAAGGTTGATTCGTGATTAACTCCAAAAATTCGAAATTTTTAAAAAAATCGACCCAAAAATGTATCTTTCACTTCGAATGATTAAAACTACCCTTTCTTCTAAGCAAAATTGTTTTAGTTATTTATTATTTGTGGCAAAATTTTGTTAATGTTGGTAATAACTCAATCAAGTACTACCCCAATAATAGTTGTGTTGCTTGGTTATGGCTGATGTGGTTTTGTGTAAAATTTTATTGTCATGATTGCAACTTTCGTCTTAGCAACTTGTTGCTAGTATTAGCTGAAGTGTTTTCATACAATTACTAACCCTACGTGAAATGTGTTGGCTTTGTATGACTGGTGTTCTTATTTTTGTGACCTTTGAGCAGACAAGTTTTTGTTAGCAACATGTTTCTAAGAGTTTTTGTCATGATTATAAAGTTTGATACGCAACATGTTGCTTATGGAGCCGTTACTGCAAACAGCTTCTAACCTCTTTGTTGGATTGTATTGGTTATCACTGTACCGCACTATCACTAAGACGCCGAATCTTTAGTTTTGAATCTTTGCGAGACTTTTAGAAAAAAATTTTTAGCGCTCTTTATTCTTACACTAATAGGGACGGCATTTATGAGTTTATTGACCATATAAAATTTTCCTACCAATAGTTGTCGTTTATCGGCTTGCCTTCTAGATGCGGCTACATTATCATTGAGCTAAAATTTGAAACGGTTGTCAGTGAAATGACTTAGGGAAATTTGATAAATTTGCATATATAGATGTCTCCTTGCGCAGAGGTAAGTAGGTTCGCCTATGACTCTTAACATTTGGGATTCGAATTCTGGAGAGAATTGCAACAACAAATTCGGCGGTAATTATCCATTTACTAGGTAGCCCCGGTAGCCGAATAAGAAGTGTACTCGGATTAATAGTGTGTCGTGTGTTAGATTCCCACAAGAAACCAGGCCTCTGTCGTTAGTGTGATATCAGAATGAACTATAATAGTTTGAGTGAGTTTGCTAAGAACATTTACCGCCACCTTTTCCTTTCTTGCCCCTGTCATTGGTAAAAGTGGGGCTTAAGCCGCGTGTCATGCACTGCTTATATACTACAGTTGTTAGCCCTATAATCCTATATGGTGTTCTGATCTGGGTGGATTTGGATTGTACTCTGAAGAACTAGTGTGTATCAAGCTGAGATCCTTGCAGTTGAATAATTGGTGGAATGGCTAAGATATAATGTCATAACGACGATTTTCATTAATATTTTCTCGGACAGCCAGGCAGCCATTAATCTCTGAGGACCATATATCTGAATTCAAAAACTGTCGTATATCACTCAACGAGATGACTAGGCAGTTGAAAATTCACCTGTTTTGGGGGCTGGGCTGCAGAGATATCCCAGAAATTTGTAGAGCAGACGAGCTCGAGAGACCTTTCACATTCTGGGTGAACTAAAATATAAGGGAATGCTTCTAGCGACTAGGTAAATCTTCAGGATCAGGCTAGAAGAGCAACAAACGACAGATGGCCAAAAAGTGAGGTGTATTGCTGTTGTTGGCTAGAACAGACGTCTCAGTCTTGTGTTCGTCATGACAGGTCCCTGTCTGATCGGTAAACATACAAGTAACGATTTCTGCAAAAGCTATGAGGACGTCGAGGAAGAAAAGACTATAGAACAACTGCTGTGTGTGTGTGTCCCGCACTGGCAGTCAGAAGGAGTTCCACTTTAGGTTCTTATTTCTTTGAGCATTTGTTTGATTTAGCGGAGTCGCAAGTTGTTGGGCATCTTCATTTTCTTGTGCCTGTGGAAACACAATGAACGAAAAAGTCTAAGTGAGTCTGATGGCGGACTGCCACTTAACCTAAACTAACCATAACCCTTAACAAACCTTAACCATAACAATGCCTTAATCTAATCTCAACCTAATTTAACGCATACTTAACATGAACCTCACATAACCCTAACCTTAACTTAGCCCTTATACCTACCTAACCTTAAAACAGTCCTTACCTAACAATAAGTTAACACTAACCTAACATAACCCTAATCTTACCACTACCCAACGAATCTTTAAGCTAATTACCTAACGCTGGCCTAACGCCAACCCCAAACTTAACCCTTACCCTAACCCTAATTAAACCCTGGCTTAGCCTAATCCTAATAAAACCCTTGCTTAACCCTAACCAAACCATAACCTAACCTAAACTAACCTAGCCCTAACCTAACCAAACGCTTACCTAATCTTAGCTTAACTTTGACTTTTTACTGACCCTAACCCTAACCCTAACCCTAACCCTAACCCTAACCCTAACCCTAACCCTAACCCTAACCCTAACCCTAACCCTAACCCTAACCCTAACCCTAACCCTAACCCTAACCCTAACCCTAACCCTAACCCTAACCCTAACCCTAACCCTAACCCTAACCCTAACCCTAACCCTAACCCTAACCCTAACCCTAACCCTAACCCTAACCCTAACCCTAACCCTAACCCTAACCCTAACCCTAACCCTAACCCTAACCCTAACCCTAACCCTAACCCTAACCCTAACCCTAACCCTAACCCTAACCCTAACCCTAACCCTAACCCTAACCCTAACCCTAACCCTAACCCTAACCCTAACCCTAACCCTAACCCTAACCCTAACCCTAACCCTAACCCTAACCCTAACCCTAACCCTAACCCTAACCCTAACCCTAACCCTAACCCTAACCCTAACCCTAACCCTAACCCTAACCCTAACCCTAACCCTAACCCTAACCCTAACCCTAACCCTAACCCTAACCCTAACCCTAACCCTAACCCTAACCCTAACCCTAACCCTAACCCTAACCCTAACCCTAACCCTAACCCTAACCCTAACCCTAACCCTAACCCTAACCCTAACCCTAACCCTAACCCTAACCCTAACCCTAACCCTAACCCTAACCCTAACCCTAACCCTAACCCTAACCCTAACCCTAACCCTAACCCTAACCCTAACCCTAACCCTAACCCTAACCCTAACCCTAACCCTAACCCTAACCCTAACCCTAACCCTAACCCTAACCCTAACCATAATCCTAACTTTAAGTCAACTGTTGATAAACAACACTACATCCTTTTTCCCCCTCCCAATTCCTAATTTTCATTCGCCAATGCTATGGACTGCATTCAAAGAGGTCATCCCCTCAGTGTTGGTTGAAAAAAAAAAAAAACATGACATAAAAACATATCTCCAAACTAATCTTGCCTATGCCCACAGTATTCCAACCCAATCCCAATTTTAACTTAACCTTAATCTAGAACTTAACCTTAGCTTTAACTTTGCCATTTCCTTTACCTAATCTAACCTTTATGTTGCCGCTACCTTATCCTAATCGAATTCTTACCATAACCTACCCCAAACCTTTCCTTAACGAAACTGTACCATATCCTGACTTAACTCTTGCTTTTACCTAGCCCTTACCTTACACTAACCTAACCCTTACCTGACCATATCCTAATCCAAACGTAACCGTAACTCAACTATAACCTAACTCTAAATTTACCCTAACTAAACCCTGACCTTATCTTATCTAACCCATTCCTGACTTAAACCTGAATCTAAACCATACCTAAAACTAATCTAGCCCAACTTTTACCCTAATTTTCACTTAACTATTCCTAACCTCACTAATCCCCAGGCTAAACTTACCCTTACTCATGGTGGAACTAACCTTACCTATCCACACACTATCCTAACCTTAACTAATCCCTAGCCCAAACTGATCCCCACAAAAACCTAACCATAAACTTATCTACCACACACTAACATAACAGTAATCCAAACATAACCTATCCTAACACTTACTCAAACCATTACCCATTACCATACCATACCTACACTGGCATACGGTCACGCTCATCCTACCAATCCTCACACCAACCCATCCCTTGCCTCTTACTCTTACCTGACCTTACCCTTACCTAAATTGAGCCTTAATCTTACCCTTACCCATATCTTATTTTACCTTACTTATATCCTACCTAACCCTAATTTTAACCTAACTGAACCCAAATGTAATCGATACCTTAACCTAACCCTAACCTAACCAGTCCGCCGCTAATACTCTAAATTTACTTTAACTTAACTCTATCCTAACCCTGACCTAATCCTTACTTAACCAAGCCTATGCTTACTTTGTCATACCTTACACAACCGTATTCTAACGTGACGCAAGCCTAATCCTTACCCTTACCTGAATTTGAACCTTAATCTTACCCTTACCCATATCTTATCTAACCTTAAACCTAGCTTTATCGAAACCCTAAGCTAACCAGTCCCCCGCTTGTACTGTAAATTTACCCTTACTTAGCTCTTACCTAACTCTGACCTTATCCTAACTTAATCAAACTTATGCTTACTTAGTCATACCTTACACAACCCTAACCTAGCGTGACGCAAATCTAATCCTTACCTAACTTTACGCTAACCTAATTCAACTTCATTTAACCTATTCTAAACATAATGTTGCCATAACGTTGCCTTACTCTGTAATAACCTTACCTACACAACCTAAACTGACCTATCCCCACACTTACTTATCTAATCCTTACTCTTACTCTTACCATTACCTATACCATACCTACACTGCCATATCGCCACACTTTCCCAACTTACACGTACCTAACCTTATCCTCCTGAACTAGAACTTTAGCCTTACACATATCTTACCTTAACTTATATCCTACTTAACCCCAACCTAACTTAACCTAACCCTTAACTAGCCATAACCTAACGTTAACCATACCCTTACCTAATTCTGACCTAACCCAATCTAGCCCTAACCAAACCATACTCTAACCTAACCCTAACCTGACCCTAACGTAACCCAGTGCTAACCTAACCTAACTCAGCCCTAACCCTAACCTTACCCTAACCTAACGCTAACCTAACCCTAACATAACTCTAACCAAAACTTTACCTGACTTAACCTAACCCTAAACTAGCCATAACCTAAAGTTAACCAACCGCTTACCTAATTCTGATCTAACCCAACCTAGCCCTAACCAAACCATACCCTTACCACACCATACCCAAACCATACCCAAACCTAACCCTAACCTAACCCTAACCTAATCCTAACCTAACCCTAACCTAATCCTAACCTAACACTAACCTAACCCTAACATAACTCTAACCTAACCCTAGCCTAACCTTAACATAACTCTAACCAAAACCTTACTTAACCCTAACCTTAACTTAACCTAACCCATACCATAACTTAGGTTATCTTACCCCCTATCTAATGCTAACCTAACTAGTGGCCAACTTTTCGATAGTTTAGTTTAATTTTATGTAGTGTCTCTTTGCGGCTTGGCTTTAAAAAGCAGTTCCCTTCTCTTTGAGTTTAACCTTGAATCAGCTCTAGCACTCATTGACATCAAAGAATGTTCATGGCCAAATTTGCTTTCACATATGACAGTTTATGGCTACTGTTGTGTAGCTATCATTCATTCATTTATTGGCATTTTTGATTCCTACATACATTAATTACATAGTAAAGCCTGGTGTTGCTATCATTGCGGCCTTTGACCTGAGAAATCCCTATTAGCAACATATTGCCAAACTCTAGGCAACATGTTGCCTTTGGCCTTTAAATCTTCTTCTAATGAATAGAGAGGCATTTGTTTATAGCGAATCTGTTAACATTCGAAGAGAGCTGTTTGCTGAGAGTTTTGTCATTGCGCCTTGGCTATGCTTGTGGGAGTTGTCTTTTTCCATTTTCTGCTTACAGACAGTGGTCGGTCTCACTGTTAAGGTTAAAATCTTCAACATGCTTTCCTACATTTAGTAGTTGAATATACGTGCTCACAATAGGTCATCGAAATTCAACGAAAGCCTTAAGCACGGAAAACAAAATCGCGGCGGAAAAAAACCCCAATATACCAAGTGCTTAACAAAAACCGGGTATGTGAACGACCATGTAACGAGTCGAAGTAGAAACCAAGAAAGAAACGTGGAAAAAAACGAGTGTAAATTTTTTTTCGAACGAATAAGGCGACACATATTTGGCCCAATTTTCTAGGCGAATGTTAACGAAGGCCAACTTTTAGGAAAAAAAACCAAAAAAAAGGCTGAGTGAGCGGCTTTGTGTGGGCTTTCTAATTTTTTTTGGGCATCCTACTTTTTGAAATAGGAAGAAAAAAAAACCGACCGGAATGTAAAACGTACTTCGTAGACATTCTAGTATTTCCGGCAAGCGGGTATACGCTGACAATGATGTAGCTTTTCACACCACTCCAAAAGGCAACATGGGCCGTCTAAAGTGAATAAACAGAGATGTGTAAACAAGCACAACAACGACAACAACATTGAGAAGCAGTCAGGAAACCCTAGGAAATGTTTGTTGTTTTCTCTTCTTTTATTTGCCTAATGTCAAATTTGTTGTTATTGCTGCTGGGCCATGCCAGCCACTATACCAAAGGATTTTTGTTTATGGCCAAGTCCTTTGTATAACGAAATTTAAGTGAAAGTGAAATATAAGACCAGCCTCAACAGCAGTAAAGAGAAGACAAAAGGAAAGAAAAATAAATTGAATTTAAATTTAGAAGAAAATGCCAAAAGTCAGGTATGAGGCAGCATTGAGAGAAAGTCAGGTGCTAAAGAATAATATCCCAAAAGAAATAAGACAACATAAAGAAAAGCCTCATTATCATAGAGGGGCCATCTTAAATGTCTGGTGTCTGCATAAAAAATCCATTTTTTTTGCAGACATTGAATTAATGCTGCTGGTAGCCAAGTTGTTGCTAAGTCTGCCCTTCAGCAACAATGTGGTGATGTTGACTTGACACCTAATATAATTGTTTTAATTCGATAAAGTGTGAGGCTCTACCCAGGCCATAACAAAGAAATTCCATGAAGCAAAGGGAAATCAACCCAAAAAAACAAACCCAGGGATTTTATAATATACCAACACATAAATATAAATAAACTCAACCAACACAATGTGTATGCTTAGACTGAAAAGGGTCTCTTTTATAATGTCAGACCCAGAATAAATTTCCTAGTAAATAACACGGTGTTTATATTAAACAAAACAAGAACGAAATTTCCCCCCTCCCCCCAAAAGAAAAAGGACTCAAATCTAATCAGTTTGAAAGATAAGCTTGGCAAGTTCTTTCACATGCCCTTAAAAAATACCAGAAAAATAAAAAAAATTCACAAATTCCTGTTAAGGACCTTTTGTTGTGGTTATGGGGCTCCTAGTTTTTTTTTTGTTATTTTTTTTGTTAAGACAACAGACGCATAATTTTTATATATAAATATATACAAAAAGAAAGAAAATCATACCAATACAATAACAACAACAATCAAGTGTTTTAGATGACTTTGTGGTTTTGTTTCCCCAACCACTTTATGCGTGTATGTGTGTGGGTATTTTGAGACTCCTGTCTTGTGCCATTGTGGTTTTTATGTATTATGACATTATCTCGCCGTAAAGACCTACCTCTATAACGGGAATAATTTTGCTTGTTATGCCTCCTAACAGTTGCTTGACTAAATTAAAGCTTCTTAATATACATAAACATGTGTGCGTGAGTGTTATTTATGGGCCCGATGCCATGACACGTGTATCCCAAGTCTGCTTAAAGAAGAAGCCAGGTGTTGTGGTAATAGTTGAAGTCAGTTAAGGTCGAAGGATAAGCAAAGAGTGTAACTACAGAGTGTGATAAGGCAATTTATAGGAATTTTATACGAAAATGAAGCAGAAAGATATTATATACAAAAAACAACAACAACAACTACAAATACAAAAAAGAAGATCTGGGAAGAGGGTAAAAAAGTGAAACATTAGTGGATCCAATGAAAGAAAAAATCTGAAAAACTAAGATCAGCGGAAAAAAACAAGAAATTAAAAAAATATATAAGAAATATTAATTAAAAAAAATACACAAAAAAAAAGTTGTGGAAAGACAGCAAAAAGTGAAACATTTGTGGATCCAAAGAAAAAAAATCTGAAAAATTCGGATAAGCGAAAAAAACACAAAAAATTAATAAAAAATTATAAAAATAAAATACAGGGAAGGAATTGTTAAGGCCATATTGGCACTCTAAAATCAGAATCTTTTAAACAATTTTTGTTTAAAGAAAAAAAAAATAGGAAAAATTCGGATAAGGGAAAAAAACAACAAAAAAAGTTATAGAAAAAACAAGAACAATTATAATAAATAATAAAAAAATATTAAAAGAAAATACAGGGAAGAAAATGTTAAGGCCGTAGTGACAGTCTACAATCAGACCCACTTAAACAATTTTTGTCCAAAGAAAAAAAAAAATAGGAAAAATTCGGATAAGGGAAAAAAACAAAAAAAAAGTTATAGAAAAAACAAGAACAAATATAATAAATAATAAAAAATTACTAAAAGAAAATACAGGGAAGGAATTGTTAAGGTCTTAGTGGCAGTCTACAATCAGATCCACTAAAACAATTTTTTTGAAAGAACAAAAATCTGAAAAATTCGGATAAGCAAAAAAATCAGAAAAATTCGGATAAGTGAAAAATAAATATCCTAATTAAAAACAATAAAAAAGTTATGGAAAAACAAGAACATATATAATAAATAATAAAAAATTATTAAAAGAAAAGGCAGGGAAGGAGTTATTAAGGCCATGCTAAAATTAGACTCATTTAAAAAATTATGTATAAAGAAAAAGAAAACTGAAAAATGCGGATAAGCGAAAAAAAAACAAAAAACCTAATTAAAAACAACAACAAAATTATAGGAAAAAAAATTCAAATAAACAGAAATTAAAAAAAATCTGCAATATCGGATAAGCGAAAAAAAAAATATCCCAATTAAAAACAATAGAAAAAGTTATGGAATAAAATTAAATGAAATATAATAAATAACAAAAAAAAAAAAATATTTATAGAAAGTACGGGGAAGGAGTTTAGAGCCCTAGTGGTAGTCTAAAATCAGTCTCACTTGAACAATTTTTGTATAAAGAAAAAAAACTGAAAAATTCGGATAAGCGAAAAAAAAATATTCCAATTAAAAACAATAAAAAAAATATTATGGAAAAAATTAAAAGAAATATAATAAATAATAAAAAAGTATTAAAAGAAACTACGGGGTGGAATAATTGAGGCCATAGTGGCAGTCTAAAATCAAACTCACTTAAACAATTTTTGTCCATAGAAAAAACATCTGATAAATTTGGATAAGCGATAAAAGCTTATCCCTAAACCTAATTGAAAAAAGCAACAAAATGATGGAAAAAAATTAAAATAAACAGAAATTAAAAAAAGAATTAAAAAAAAATATTTATTCGGATAAGCGAAAAAAAAAATCCAAATAAAAAACAATAAAAAAAGTTATGAAAAAAATATATTAAATAATAAAAAAGTATTTAAAGAAAATACGGCGATGGAATTATTAAGTCCATAGTGGCTGTCTAAAATCAGACTCACTTAAACAATTTTTATCCATAGAAAAAAAAATGATAAATTCGGATAAGCGATAAAAACAAAAAACCTATTTGAAAACAGCAACAAAATGACAAAAGAAAAATAAAAATAAACAGAAATTAAAAAAAAAAATTAAAAAAAAATTAAAAAAAAATCTGAAAAAATTCGGATAAGCGAAAAAAAATCCAAATAAAAAACAATAAAAAAAGTTATGAAAAAAAAATATATTAAATAATTAAAAAAGTATTTAAAGAAAATACGGCGATTTAATTATTAAGGTAATAGTGGCTGTCTAAAATCAGACTCACATAATTTTTGTCCAAAGAAATCAAAAAACTGAAAAATTCGGATAAGCGAAAAAAATAAAAAAAATAATTAAAAACAAAAACAACATTATGGAAAAAAATTAAAATAAACAGAAATTAAAAAAAAATAAAAAAATCTGAAAAATTCGGATAAGCGAAAAAAATAAATATCCCAATTAAAAACACTAGAAAAAGTAATGGAAAAAAGTAAAATAAATATACGGTATTAAGGAAAATACGGGGAAGGAATTATTAAGCCCATAGTGGCAGTCTAAAATCAAACTCACTTAAACCACTTTTGTTCAAAGCAAAAAAATCTGAAAAATGCGGATAAGCGAAAAAAAAACAAAAAAAAAAAGATAAAAAAGTAAAGAAAAATTAAAAAAAAACAGGGGTGGAATTATTGAGGCCATTGTGCCAGTCTAAAATTTGTCCAAGGAAAAAAAATCGGAAAAATTCGGATAAGCGAAAAAAACAAAAAACCTTAAAAAAGTATGGAGAAAAATTAGAAAAAAAACTACAGGGGTGGTATTATTGAGGCTATAGTGGCAGTCTAAAAACAGTCTCACTTAAACCGTTTTTGCCTAAAGAAAAAAAATCTGAAAAATTCGGATTAGCGAAAAAAACAAAAAAAAAAAAAATTAATTAAAAACAATAAAAAAATATGGAATAAACAGAAATTAAAAAAATATTATAAACAAAATTATATACAATAAAAAAATAATAAAAAAATTTATAAAAATGTTTATATGAAAAAAAGTGAAAAGAAATACAAAAAATGAGAAGTTAAGGTGATAATGATAGTCAACATTAGACTCACTTCAGTAATTTTGGTTCATTGCGATTCCGAAGTAGCAACAGAACAAAGGCTCTGGTGGGAATCGAACCCAAGACCTCCGCACTGGGAAATATAGGGCCATTGCGATGCCAAACAAATAACAGAACAAAAGCTCTGGTGGGAATCGAACCTAAGACTCACGCACTGGGAAATATAGGTCGCTGCAAACTAAGCTAACAGCATGCCCCAGGAGAAAGAAAACATAAAATAAAAAAATCAGAAGAAAATCTGCACCAAGAAAACAAGGAAGAGTGAAAAAAGACTTTAAAACAGATTTTCCAGAAAAAAGAATAAATAAAAATTAAAGAATAATAAAATAAAACTAAAATAAAATATTTGAAGTAATAAAAGTGGCATATTACCAAATTTAGATTAAACAAAAAAAAATCCCAAAAGATCCAAACAAAATAAAAAATTAAAAAAAAAAATAAAAGTGAGATACTACCAAATATGGATTAAAAAAAAACTAAAAAAAGTCCACCCAAGATTCAAAGAAAATTTGAAATAAAAATAAGGTATACTTAAAGTGGCATACTAAAAAATCTAAGAAAATTAAACAAAAAAATCCCTAAAAGAAAAAAAAAACACAAATCTTGTAAAAAAAGAATTATATTCCCAAAAGAACCAAAGAAACTCAAAACCTTTTAATCACCAAAATCAACAAAATAACAAAAAAGAAAAAAAAATCCCCTTAAATTGATCCTGCTTAAGTTTTGCCATTTGCTGCTAACGTTACTTGTCTATACATATATGTATGAACGTGTAAATTTTGATTTCCCTTACACTTTTTGTTGTTGTTGTTGTTATTATTGCTGTTGCTGTTCCCTACAAAGCCTTGAAGGCAAACAAAAGAACAACAACATATTCAACAACAAATTCAACATCAACCTTAGCATCAAGAAACTCAAACTCAACAACAACATCAACACTGGCACCGGCACCATTACCAATATAGTCATCATCTATATCATCATCCTCATCAACATTGTAAGGCACCACCACCACCTCATCATCAGCGGCACGGTGTGTGAAAATTCCCATGAAATGTTGCTGGAATACATGACAATGCTGTTTATTTTCGGATTAACCACAATACACCTGGAAAGGAGTCGCATTAGTGTTCAAGGTAGGTTTCTTTTTTCTTTTTTTTTTGCATGAATATGTAGGTGGGCGTATGTGTGTGAACTTGCCATATATTATTTTGGATATTTATGCATATTTTTTTCGTATTCCCATCTCGCGTTTCTCGTGTCAACACACAAACGAATTTCTTCAATCTGTCAGCATTGATCATTGTCGCCTTGTTTTTCTTAAGATTTAAGGCCCCCTTTAAGCTTTATATAGTAAAAAATGTGGGTGATGGTATGTATGTGTGTGTGTTGGTGTGAGTGTGGGGGTATGTTTGGAAGCCATAATACACAATGGCATTGCTTTGTCAACAATGTCAACTTGGCATTGTATCATTGTTTATGATCTGAGAATTATATATGGTAAATAATAAATATATCGTCAAAACCCTGTGGTAGTAGTTCAGTGAATTAAGTGTGGGAAAAACGTTGTATGATGGGATTGAAATGTTTAAGCAGCTGGTAACAAAAATGTTTAATAAGATCAAAATTAGGAAAAATTTTAACAATTAAAAACATTAAGATATGATGGGTCACTTTTTGGATACCCAGAATATATAAAAAAGCCAAATTTCCATAAAATCTGATAAATCAGTTGATTGGTCATGGGCCAGTTATGTCCAAATAATGTCCGATCTGGCACCATAGCGCAGAGGTAAGCATGTCCGCATATGAATACCTGGGTTCGAATCATGGTGAGAGCATGATGGCGACATCTATGAGGTACTGTACCTTTTGGTAAGGCACCTATGTAAAAACTTCTACACAAGGAGGTGTCGTATAACGGCACGCGGCATAAATTGATTAAAAATATGCCATTTGAGAATGGATAGAGATAACTCTATGAATTTTGGGATGGTTAAACTGATGTGTCATGGAGGCAGGTGCAAAATTTCAAAACACTAAGTGGTCCGGGTGACTTTTGGTAGACAACTTAATTTGGTCACCTTGGTATTTGGAAAAATTGTTCCTCATTTGTGGTCCGATAATTCATTATTATTATACCCACCACCGAAGGATGGGGGTATATTCATTTTGTCATTCCGTTTGCAACACATGGAAATATCCATTTCCGACCCTATAAAGTATATATAAGTTAACAGTTACTAAATTTCTGTTTTTATTAATTTGAGTGCTTTTACAGAACTGAATCAAAAATCTTAAACTTAGGTTGAAGTTGGTTGGTGCTGCTGTTGGCGCTGCTGCTGTTGGTTGGTGCTGTTGCTGGTGCTGCTATTGGTTTCTTGCTGATTGACGATTTTGTTATTGTTGTCGTCATGAGGTGTCAGGTTACCCGCTTTGCTGTGTTTGCTGTTGATCTGCGGTACTGGTGGATACGGATTGTTGACCCTTGCGTTAGCTGTAGAAATGCTTACATTTCATTACCATTACCATTTCATATTGTTGCTTACAAATCATGATGGTTCACTGTTTGTTGTTGCAGGCGGACAATGTTGACTGACAGCGGTCAATGAATTAATCAATAGAATCAGCAATTTTTTTGGTATCGAAATCCAATATAAAGAATTTTTTGTTTGGCTGACATCCCAGCAAACATCTTTGATGTTAACACCTCCCCTCTTAGTTACGAGCGTCCTCGATCGTAATACCGTTAGAAGTAAGGTATCTGAGATAATCTTGGTACGTCTCTTGGAAAGTTTGTTGAATTCGATGTCGGAACTGATAGTTGATTGGGAGGTGCTAGATTAACGGTTTCAATCAATGGGCGCTGCTTTCTTCTTAATTATTAAATCTAACTTTTTCCAACTTTTCTTAATTCTATTGATTTTTCTATTTCCTGAAGTTACAATTTTTAAATTCTTTAATTATTCACCAAAATTTTTTTCTCTACCAGAGTTTTCACATTTTTTTTCACTTTCGTACTTAAATTCTTCTTAATTATTAAATCTAACTTTTTCCAACTTTTCTTAATTCTATTGATTTTTCTATTTCCTGAAGTTACAATTTTTAAATTCTTTAATTATTCACCAAAATTTTTTTCTCTACCAGAGTTTTCACATTTTTTTCACTTTTGTACTTAAATTCTTCTTAATTATTAAATCTACGATTCACAAATTTTTTTTTTTTTTTGTTCACTGCCTACTTACAAATGTATCCCTATAAAGATTTTCCATACGTCCATGGAGGCGATTTCGTTGTCCTTTCGTTAAATCTACTTGGAGAATCGTCCGCTTACTTGTTGACGTGTGTTGAGCCGGTAGTTGTAGCTACAGCCTCTGTGGTCTTCTAGGGTGTTTTTTTGGTCCTTGGTCACAGCCTCCGGGTGCGTTGATGGATTGTTGGGCGCCAGTTAACAGTTACTACATTTCTGTTTTTATTAATTTGAGTGCTTTTACAGAACTGAATCAAAAATCTTAAACTTAGGTTGAAGTTGGTTGGTGCTGCTGTTGGCGCTGCTGCTGTTGGTTGGTGCTGTTGCTGGTGCTGCTATTGGTTTCTTGCTGATTGACGATTTTGTTATTGTTGTCGTCATGAGGTGTCAGGTTACCCGCTTTGCTGTGTTTGCTGTTGATCTGCGGTACTGGTGGATACGGATTGTTGACCCTTGCGTTAGCTGTAGAAATGCTTACATTTCATTACCATTACCATTTCATATTGTTGCTTACAAATCATGATGGTTCACTGTTTGTTGTTGCAGGCGGACAATGTTGACTGACAGCGGTCAATGAATTAATCAATAGAATCAGCAATTTTTTTGGTATCGAAATCCAATATAAAGAATTTTTTGTTTGGCTGACATCCCAGCAAACATCTTTGATGTTAACATATATTCTTGATCAGCGTAAAAATCTAAGACGATCTAGACATGTCCGTCCGTCTGTCCGTCTGTCTGTTGAACTCACGCTACAGTCTTCAAAAATAGAGATATTGAGCTGAAATTTTGCACAGATTCTTTTTTTGTCCATAAGCAGGTTAAGTTCGAAGATGGGCTATATCGGACTATATCTTGATATAGCCCCCATATAGACCGATCCGCCGATTTAGGGTCTTAGGCCAATAAATGCCACATTTATTATCCGATTTTGCTGAAATTTTGAACAGTGAGTTGTGTTAGGCCCTTCGACATCCTTCGTCAGTTTTGCCCAGATCGGTTCAGAATTGGATATAGCTGCCATATAGACCGATCTTCCGATTTAAGGTCTTAGGCCCATAAAAGCCAGATTTATTATCCGATTTTCCTGAAATTTGGGATAGTGAGTTGTGTTAGGCCCTTCGACATCTTTCTTCAATTTGGTCTAGATCGGTTCAGATTTGGATATAGCTGCCATATAGACCGATTTCTTGATTTATGGTTTTGGACCCATAAAATGCTCATTTATTGTCCGATGTCGCCGAAATTTAAGACATCGAGTTAAGTTAAGCTCCTTGACATACTTCTGCAATATCGCACATATCGGTCCAGATTTGAATATAGCTGCCGTATAGACCGATGTCTCGATTTAAGGTTTTGGGACCATAAAAGAGGCATTTATTGTCCGTTTTAGCCGGACATTGCTTTGTGTAAGGCTCTTCGACATTTTTATGCAACTTGGCCCAAATCGGTCAAGATTTGGATATAACTGCCATGTAGACCGATATCTCGATTTAAAGTCTTGGCCCCATTAAAGGCGCATTTATAATCCGATTTCACTGAAATTTGACACAGTAACTTATGTTAGGCTTTTCGACATCCGTGTCGTATATAGTTCAGATCGGTTTATTTTTAGATATAGCTAGTGTACTTATTAGTATATGGTCCAAATCGGAACTTATTTTGATATTACTGATATGGGACATTAGGTATGAAATTTTCACTGAATTTTGATAAAAGATGATTTACATATATACCCGTGGTGGGTATCCAAAGTTCGGCCCGGCCGAACTTAACGCCTTTTTACTTGTTATCTCTATTATTATTATACCCTATACCAGCACTGTGGTACAGGGTATTATAAGTTTGAGCATTTGTTTTCAGCGCTAAGAAGGAGAAGAGCAAGACACATTGTTAGGTATACCGATCGGCTCATTTCCTGATTCGATTTCGCTATGTCCTTCTATCTATCCCTGTATTCTTGTGATCAAGGTACAGGCCGTATTTAAACTCCGATTATCACGAAATTTTGCACATATCACTTCTTTGGCCCAAGGACGAATGTTATTGATTTTGAAAAAAATCGGTTCAGATTCAGATATAGCTCCCATATATAACTTTCATCCGATATGCCCTTTTATGGCTGCAGAAGCCACAACTTTGGACTGATCCTTACAAAATTTAGTACGAGGTGTTTTGATTGACGTCTCCATACGTGTACAATATTTTGTCAAAATCGGTTTAGATTTAGATATAGCTGCCATATATATCTTTCATCCGATATGGAATTTTAAGGCTGTAGTAGCCACAATTTGGTTCGGATCTTTACAAAATTTGGCACGGAGTGTTTTATTTAACTTCATCATATGTCTGCAAAATTTCACAAAAATCGGTCAAGATTTAGATATAGCTTCCATACATAACTTTCATCCGATATGGGAATTTTATGGCTATAGTAGCCACAATTTTGCTCGGCTCTTTTCAGAATTTTACACGAAGTGTTTTTTTTTGAAGTTTCAATACGATTGCAAAATTTCATAAAAATCGGTTCAAATTTAGATATAGCTCCCATATCTATTTTTCATCTGATATGGAATTTTAAAGCTGTAGCAGCCACAATTTTGGCCCAATCTTTACCAAATATGGCACGAGGTGTTTTATTTGACGTCTTCATATGTGTGCAAAATTTCATAAAAATCGGTTCAGATGTAGATATACCTCCTATATACATTTTTCATCCGATTTGGACTTTAAAGATTCTATTTGATATATTAATAGGTATCCAAATTAAAGTCGGACTAGATTTCTAGACAAGTTCTGCATATAACAAGAGCGTGCTAAGTTCGGCCGGGCCGAATCTTATATACCCTCCACCATTGATCGCATTTGTCGAATTCTATGCGCGGTATCTCTTTTTAGACAAACATAGAATATTGAATAAGAACTGTTATGCTATTGAACCTATATCAAGTTATAGGACTATACGGACCATAAATGAATGCTGAACATTGATAGGAATTGCGCCTTTTAGGGGCTCAAAAAGCAAAACCGGGAGATAGGTTTATATAGGAGCTGTATCAAGTTATTGGTCAATTCAGACTATATTAGCCACGTGTGTTGAGGGTCATAAGAGAAGCCGGATGAGAATTGCGCCCTCTAGAGGTTCAAGAAGTCAAGATCCCAGATCGGTTTATATGGCAGCTGTATCAGGTACAGTTATTGGAAGCCATAATAAAACACCTCATGCAAAATTACAGCCAAATCGGATGAGAATTGCGCGCTATATTGGTTCAAGAAGTCAAGATCCAAGATCGGTTTATATGACAGCTATACCATATTATAAACCGATTTGAATCATACTTAGCATAGTTATTGCAAGTGCTACCAAAACACTAGGTGCAAAATTGGAATAAAATCGGACGAGAATTGCGCCCTCTAGAGGCTCTAGAAGTCAAGACCCAAGATCGGTTTATATGGCAGTTATATCAAAACATGGACCGATGTAAACCATACTTAGCGTAGTTGTTGGAAGTGATACCAAAATACTGCAACATTTCAATAAAATCGGATAAGAATAACGCCTTCTAGAGGCTCAAGAAGTCAAGACCCAAGATCGGTTTATATGGCAGCTATATCAAAACATGGACCGATTTGGCCCATTTACAATACCAACCGACCTACACTAAAAAAATGAATTTGTGCAAAATTTCAAGTGACAAGTTTAACTCCTTCGAAAGTTAGCGTGCTTTCGACAGACCGACGGACGGACGGACGGACATGGCTAGATCGACTTAAAATGACATGACTATCAAGAATATATATACATTATGAGGTCTTAGACGCATATTTCGAGATATTACAAACTGTATGACGAAATTAATTCCAAATTAAAAGGCTCAAATTAACGGTTCCCTGGAGAACGAATTTGATATCCAAATTTGAGTCGAAATGTCTGAGGTGCCATCCCTCCCCTAAAAAGCACTTCGCATTACCATAGGTTTCAAAAACAACAGATCCCAGAAATTGGTAATGCGATTTGTTCGAATTTAGTGTTGTTTTGCATTCTCAGTCACCAAAACCAAAACATGGTTTCTATTGGTGGGGTCGGCTTGGCGGCCGCCCAAAACCCGCCACATAGATATATAGACTTATCACGACAATATAGAGCTCAAACGAAAAGTGATTGAGAGCCATGTGTTTGGGGAGCCGCCCCATCCCAAAATACCTTCCTATTATATAAAAGCTTTTAGGGTGGAAATTGATTGATTTTCGGGAAATTGATACTCATTTTTGGAATAAAAGACCATGGGGTACACCCCACCGGCAAACAAAACTTATTTACTCATCATGCCAATAAGGTGCTCATATAAAATGTGTTTGAAAGTAGAGCACGAAACTTATATTTACTTTAAAGGCTCCGAAATACCCCTTCAACCGGAAATATTTATCAATACGGATTTGGATATAGAGTAAAAATTTGTAAAGAAACCACACGTGCTTTCCGATACAAGTTTAAACTCCGAACGGCGCAAAGTGAGATAGGAAAAACATAAGTGGAAATAAGTCTGCCATTCTGGAACGGATATGCAATTGTACATTTATGATATTTTCAATTTAAATTTTATTTTTCACAAAGGTATATTTTTTATACTCACCTTCGAAGGATAAGGGTATATTCATGTCCTGTCATACCGTTTGCAACAAATCCAAATATCCATTTCCGGCCCTATAAAATTTTTATATATTTGATCAGCATAAAAATCTAATACGATCTACCCGTTTTCGTCCGTCTTTTCTTCCGTCTGTTGAAATCTCGCTACAGTCTTTTAAAATAGAGAGTCCATAAGCAGGTTATGTTGGAAGATGGGCTATATCGGACTGCATCTTGATATAGCCTCCCTATAGACCGATCCGCCGGTTAAGGTCTTAGGCCACTAATAGCCACATTTATTATCCGATTTTGCTGAAATTTAGGACAGTAAGCTGTGTTAAGCCCCTTGACATACTTCTGCCCGATCGGCTTAGGTTTGGATATAGCTGCCATATAGACGGATCCGCCGATTTAGGGTTTTAGGCCCATAAAAGGCACATTTATTAACCGATTTTGCCAAAATTTGAGACATTGAGGTGTGTTAGGCCCTTCGACATCCTTCCCAGTTTGATCAAGATTTGGATATAGCTGCCATATAGACCAATATCTCGATTTAAGGTTTTGGGCGTATAAAAGGCGTATTCATTGTCCGATTTCGCCAAAATTTGGGACATTGAGTTGTGTTTGTCTCGTCGACATTTTTCTGCAACTTGGCCGAAATCGATATAGATTTGGATATAGTTGCCATATAGACCGATATCTCGATTTAAAGTCTTGGCCCCATAAAATTCGCATTTCATTGAAATTTAACACAGTGACTTATGTTAGGCTTTTCGACATCCGTGTCGTATATGGTTTAGATCGGTTTATTTTTAGATATAGCTACTTAAAAGACCGATATTCGTTATAATTATACACTGTCATTGAACAATGACTTGTACCTATTAGTAGTTGGTCCAAATCGAAATATATTTCGATATAGCTGCTATGGGGATATGTATTTTGCACCGGATTGTGACGAAAGGTGGTTTACATATATACCCTAAGTGCTGGGTATCCAAAGTTCGGCCCTGCCCAACTTAACGCCTTTTTACTTGTTTAAAAGTTCGTCGATTTTTTTTTTCTCGCTTAAATTTTATTTAATATCATTAACTTTTAATTAATTCCTTTTAAAGGTAAAACAGTTTTAATTAACAACGTACTTTAATAAAAGGAAATACAAACAAACAAGACCATTGATAAAACATGTTTTTTTAAGATGTATTTTTTTTTCTGCTGCAATTGTGGACTTGCAAAAAAAAGGTCGACTGCCGGTGTCTACTTGTTTAATGATTATTTCAATTTAATTGGAAAATGTGGAAAACCTTTTGTTCTTCTACATTAAATATAAATTTCATGTTCAATTAAGAAAAGTAAAAAAAAAAAATAACGAAGGGAAACCTCATTTCAATATTCATATAATGCCATATCTAATTAGCCAACCCTTTTGTATGGATTTCACTTTTTGCGTGGGCAAAGTCAAAGTTACCGCATATTCATATTCATTTGCGCAGGGTATAAACATGAATGAGGTAATTTACTTTATAAGAAGAAACAGAAAAACCTATTGGATTTATGGAAGGAAAAAAAGACCTGTATTACTGTTTATATTCGACTCAGTATATTAAAAAAAAAAAATAAAGGAAATGGCAAAATTGGGCGGTAGGATGGGGAAAATCAAAAATTTAATAACATTTTGAGTTTATACATAACTTTGTGGAAATTTGTTAGAGAATTTCATTGAAATTTTACTTCTTGAAAGGCTATTTTTTATACAAAACCAAATTTTGAGCAAGTATATTCAAACTGTAACAACTACGGTTTACAAATGACAACATTATTGCAGTATCTCTCAAAATCGGACGAACATATATATGGGAGCTACATCTAAATCTGAACCGATTTGAAGCAAACTTCTCAGATATTGTGGTAGTCGTCGAGGAAAGCATTGTGCAAAATGTTGGGTCAGTAAATGCGCTTGCAGTGGCCATAAAAGTTAAAATCGGGCGATATATACATATATGAAAGCTATATCAAAATCTGAACCGATGTCCATAAAATTCACCAGTAATGTCGACAGTCAAGAGAATATCCTTTCTGCCAAATTTCGAGAGAATCGGTTGACAAATGACCATCTTATTGCAATATTACTGCAAATCGGACGAAGATATATATGGGAGCTATATCCAAATCTGAACCGATTTTTTCCAATTTCAATAGGCTTTGTCTCTAGACCGAAAAACTTGTCAGTACAAAATTTTAAGACGATCGGATAAAAACGTCGACCTGTACTTTGTACACAAATTGACATGGACAGACGGACAGTCGGACGAACACAGCTAAATCGAATCACAAAGTGATTCTGAGTCCATCTCTATATTTACCAATGGGTCTATAATACCCTGTACCACAGTAGTGGTGTATGGTATAAAAATATGTCAAAATAAGAGACAGGACGAGACAGGCAGATAATAAGGCTAGTGGATATTTAGATGGACAGATAGACAGACATACGGAAGAAAGGGTAGAAAAAATTAACAGACGGATAGAGAAACGGACAGATGGACGGGCACACAGCAATTAACGGTCTTGTTTTTTTTTTAACAGTTACGCTTTGGCAATGACTCTATATATCTTAAAATATCCTAAAGCTTGCGGGTAGTCCATAAGCTCTGTCTCTTTAGCTTCTGAGAGCGTTTGGTATAGCGACAATATATATTTCACTTGTCGTAGCCTAGCCTCTTTTGGGAAGTCCTCTTTTTATTCATCTAGCCACTCCGTTTCTTATATCTCGAAGTATTGATCTGCGACCCCATAAAGTGTATATATTCTTGATCGTCTTGACAATCTAAGTCGATCTACCAATGTCCTTTCGTCCGTCCCTCTGCTAAATTTTGTAAGGATCGGACCAAAATTGTTGTTTCTACAGCCTTTAAAGACCATATCGGATGAAAGATATATATGGGAGCTATATCTAAGCTCCTTAAGGTAAGAACAAACTTAGGAGCGTGGCATGGAAAACAATTAAGGATTTTGTAAGTAGCGCGGAATTTTAACTTAGATTTTCATTTACGAGTTTAATATTTATACCCACCACCATAGAAATTATGCACAATGACTTTCTCTATGGTATCCAATATCCAAACAAAACAAAGTATATAAGATTCGCCCGGCTGAACTTAGCACGCTTTTACTTATTGTCTTTAGAAAATTTAATCCTTTTTTAATCCCCTGAGCCCTCTGACTACATCCCAGCACCCATATAAACCGATACCGAGATTTCATTTCTTGAGCCTCTAGAAGCTTTAATTTTTATACATTTTGGCTGAAATTTCGCAAGTAGTGTTCTGTTATGACTTCCAACAACTGTGCCTTGTACGGTACGATTTGACTTCTTGAGCCACTGGAAGCCACAATTATTACCCAATTAGGCTGAAATTTTGCACGGAGTGTTTTGTGTGTGTTGTTCGACTATAGTGTCAAATACGTTTTTAATCGGTCTTAAACCTACTATAACTCCACTATACATCGATCTCCCGAATATTAAATGTAGTATTTTTGTATGAATTTCAACAACCGTGCCAAATACAGTCCAAATTGGTCTATAATCTGATATAGCTCCCATGTTTATCGACCTATAGATTAGTCTTTAGCAAACCCCTAGAAGTTTAAGGTTTTGACTGATTTGAAAGAAATTTGGTACACAAAGTACACATGTGCTCATCAACCATAGCCCGGCACGGGATAGCTGTGAGCACCAGACAGGCTGGAATATTGAGGTCCGCTCTGTGTGGTGTTTATTGCTGTGACGAGAAGCTTAGCTGCAAGCTACCCGGCACCTCCACAGGTTGCGGATAGTGGAATACTCCATCCGGAGTAGCTGTAACTACAGTCGCGGACAATAAGCGGTATCGAGCGGAGAGTTTCAGTGAGGGGTCGGGTGGCACCGGCTCTTGCACAAATACTGAGTGCCTACGATGCCCGATATGACAAGGCGAGTTATTGGCGCCTTTAAATAATCAACGGCCAACCTGTTCCCGCGGCGATCGTTCCTTTCTACCGGAACGAGCTTGCTTATCTACAGGAGCTTGAAGAGGATAGCCACCTCCACATGGAAATATGGTTACAAATACAATCATGCTTTAAAAGGTGATTTTTATTCCCACCACCGAAGGATGGATTCCGTTTGCAACACATCCAAATATCCATTTCCGACCCTATAAAAAATATATATTCTTGATCAGCGTAAAAATCTAAGATAATCTAGACATGTCCGTCCGTCTGTCTGTTGAAATCACGCTACTGATAGAGATATTGAGTTGAAATTTTGCACAGATTCTTTTTTTTATCCATAAGCAGGTTATGTTCGAAGATGGACAATATCGGACCATATCTTGATATAGCCCCCATATAGACTGATCCTCCGATTTAGGGTCTTAGGCCCATAAAAGCCGCATTTATTATCCGATTTTGCTGAAATCTGGGACAGTGAGTTGTGTTAGGCCCTACGACATTATTTTTCAATTTGGCGCAGATCGGTTCAGATTTGGATATAGCTGCCATATAGACCGATCCTCCGATTTAGGGTCTTCGGCCCATAAAAGCCACATTTATTATCCGATTTTGCTGAAATTTGGGACAGTGAGTTGTGTTATGTCCTACAACATCCTTTTTTAAATTGACCCAGATCGGTTCAGATTTGGATATAGCTGCCATATATACCGATCCACTGATTTGGGGTGTTAGGCCCATAAAAGCCACATTTATCATCCGATTTTGCTGAAATTTTGGACAGTGAGTTGTGTAAGGGCTTTCGACATCCTTCGTCAATTTGGCTTAGATCGGTCTATATTTGGATATAGCTGCCATATAGACCGATCCTCCGATTTAGGGTCTTAGGCCCATAAAAAGCGCATTTATTGTCCGATGTCGCCGAAATGCGGGACAGTGAGTTAAGTTAAGCACCTTGACATACTTCTGCATTATGGCTCAGATCGGTCCAGATTTGGATATAGACCGATCTCTCGGTTTTTGGTTCTGGGGCCATAAAAAGCCCATTTATAGTCCGATGTCGCCGAAATTTGAGACAGTGAGTTGTTTTAAGACTTTCGACATCCCTCTTTAATTTGGCCCAGATCGGTCCAGATTTGGCTATAGCTGTCATATAGACCGATCTCTCGATTTAAGGTTTTGGGGCCTTAAAAGACACATTTATTGTCCGTCGATGTGCAATCGGGCATAAGGTATGCATTTTTCATTGGATTTTGCCTAAAATTGGTTTATGTATATACCCGAGGTGGTGGGTATCCAAAGTTCGGCACGGCCGAACTTAACGCCTTTTTACTTGTTTAAGGAGCTATAGGAAAGTTTTTCAAACTGTATTCGTTTGTAAGATAATTCATGGTTACATCATAGACCAAGCTAAAGATGTTTGACAGTGAAACAAAACACGAAACGTGAGTGAGCTGTTTAAACCCGTTTTGCCAGAAAGCTAATTGCTAAAAAATCACCCTTTATATGTTAGCAAATTTTTAACAGAATCCATGGTGGTGGATTTACAAGATTCGGAAATGGTTTTACTTGTTCGTTGTATGCTATTAACCAAGTGCTCCCTATATGAGTATGACTCTGATGTATATCCAAAGTACCATGAATTTTCCAAACATAAGCTTTTTTAATATTTTTTATGGCATAATCAATCGTTTTAATGACATCGTAAAAAGCCCGAAGGATTTCCTAATTAATGTCATAAAACAGTGCTCATTTTGATAAAAATTGGATTCTTTATTTTTGGGAACATATTTTAAACCCCACATTTTTCTACCTTCCATAGCAGGGCATTTATAGTCATTTAAATGTGTCCCTCCTCCCTAACAGCAAAAAATGTTGGAAAACATTATGCTTTACATTTGACAAGCTGCTGACAACAATTACAGTTTATGTGTATGCAGGTGTGCGTGTGTGTGTGTTTGTCTGTGTGAGAGTTGGTTAGTCTAATCGCCTGAAATCAACCACAAATTAAGTTATGCGCAACAATTCTAGTGGAAATAAAGGATTAAAATTCATTAATCCCCAATGGCATAACAGGACGACGACAGCAGGTGGTGGTCCAAAAGAGATACCAAAGTAGAAAACTTTATTGGTATATGGGTGTATGCCAGAAAAGGAGAGATGGCAACTTGAAATAAAATCATTACCAAGTTCAGGTACAGCACGTAATGCTTAACGGTACAAAAAGCAATTTTGAGCACACACACACGCACACATACAACACAAGTAAGTGACATTGAGGGTTAAATGTTCAGATGTCGTAACTTGTATGTGTGCCCCATTGAAGTTTTAGGTATTTTTTTTTTAAAGGAAAATAAGTCATAGAGAGCAGTTAACTATTCCAAGGATATTAAATCAGCACATGGTCATATTTGTTAAATGGTGGTGTGTAGTTGAAAAAATTATGACTGTTTCAGCATCTGGCTTTAATCGGAAAAATCACGGTAACATCTCATTAAAAGTATGGAAAATTAAGCAGAAAACATATTTGCACTAGAGTTTTACTAAATAGGCCATGAACATTTCGTTGAAATGGAAGAACATATAAGAGTAAGATGCATAATAAAGTAAGTTAAACACTTACATGCTATATTAAAAGTTAAAGCATGTAACTCTATGTCGCAAAAGTAATTAAAAACTTATGCAAATTTTTATCCTCTCTCGTATTTCATTAAACTCTACTGATGAGTTTCCCAACAAGAGGTGTTATGTTGAATCATTGTAGCAAGTGATGCTAATACACAGCACCAGATATGGGGAAGTTTGAATATCAACCAAAGGAGTAAGATAAAATGCAAATTTTGCCCATGAATACTCCACTAAGGAACAGGGGCAAACTTCTCACATATCAATGAGTGCAGTCCGATTCAAGTTTAAGCTTAATGATAAGGGGCCTACTATTTATAGCCGAGTCCGAATGGAGTGCCGCAGTGCGACACCTCTTTGGAGAGAAGTTTTTTGCATGGCATAGCACCTCACAAATGTGGCCAGCATTAGGAGACTGCTGCTTATCGAATATAAATGGTGATTTTTATACTCACCACCGATGGATGGGGGAATATTCATTTTGTCATTCCGTTTGCAACACATCGAAATATCCATTTCTGACCCTATAAAGTATATATATTCTTAATCAACGTGAAAATCTAAGACGATCTAGACATGTTCGTCCGTCTGTCCGTCTGTCTGTTGAAATCACGCTACAGTCTTTAAAAATTGAGATATTGAGCTGAAGTTTTGCACAGATTCTTTTTTTGTCCATAAGCAGGTTAAGTTCGAAGATGGGCTATATCGGACTATATCTTCATATAGCCCCCATATAGACCGATCCACCGATTTATGGTATTAGGCCCAAAAGAGCCACATTTATTATCCGATTTTGCTGAAATTTGGGACAGTGAGTTGCGTTGAGCCCTTCGACATCCTTCGTCAATTTGGTCCAGATCGGTCCAAATTTGGATATAGCTGCCATATAGATCGATCCTCCGATTTATGGTCTTAGGCCCAAAAGAGCCACATTTATTATCCGATTTTGCTGAAATTTGGGACAGTGAGTTGCGTTGAGCCCTTCGATATCCTTCGTCAATTTGGTCCAGATCGGTCCAAATTTGGATATAGCTGCCATATAGACCGATCCTCCGATTTATGGTCTTAGGCCCAAAAGAGCCACATTTATTATCCGATTTTGCTGAAATTTGGGACAGTGATTTGCCTTAGGCCCTTCGACATCTTTCTTCTATTTGGCCCTGATCGGTTCAGATTTGGATATAGCTGCCATATAGACCAATCCTCCGATTTATGGTCTTAGGCCCAAAAGAGCCACATTTATTATCCGATTTTGCTGAAATTTGGGACAGTGATTTGCCTTAGGCCCTTCGACATCTTTCTTCTATTTGGCCCTGATCGGTTCAGATTTGGATATAGCTGCCATATAGACCGATCTCTCGATTTAAGGTTTTGGGCTCATAAAAAGCGCATTTATTGTCCGAAATTTGGGATAATGACTTGTGTTGGGCCCTTCGATATTTGTCTTCAATTTGGCTCAGATCGGTCCAGATTTGGATATAGCTGCCATATAGACCGATCTCTCGGTTGAACAGTGACTTGTGCTTATAAGCATTTGGTCTAAATCGGATGATATCTATAGAGCTGCTATGGGGCATAAGGTATGCATTTTTCACTGGATTTTGACGAAATGTGGTTTACATATATACCCGAGGTGGTGGGTATCCAAAGTTCGGCCCGGCCGAACTTAACGCCTTCTTACTTGTTAGCCATTATCTGTTTGGCAACACTGGTTTAAACAGCTCACGCCCGCTTCGTGTTTTGTTTCACTGTCAAACATCTTCAGTTTGATATATATTTTAACCACGAATCATTTTACAATCGAACAATGCTGGCAAATTATTGAACTTTTTTTAATCAAAATGCGTGCTCTGTTAAGAAAGTTCATCGCACGCTTCTTCCATTGGGCGACGAAGCTCATTTTAGGCTCAATGGGTACGCAAGAAAGCAGAAGTTTCGATTTTGGAGCGAAGATCAGCCAGAAGCATTGCAAGAGCCACTAATGCATCTTTACTTTACTTTAATTGTAGAGAAGTAGAATAGCGTTCCAAGCGCCTCGATCTCCTGCGCTCATTCTAAAATCTCTGACACCAAGTTTCGAAGTGTCTCCGACAACTTGATCTTTCCATCGGGCTTTTGGTCTTCCCGATTTGCGGGTACCACCGTGTTTGCCTTCAAAAGACTTCTTTGCTGGAGCTTCTTCATCCATTCTGACAACATGGCCTAGCCAGCGCAGCCGTTGTATTTTGATGCTTGTAAATATACTGTCGTCGTCATACAGCTCATAGAGCTCGTGGTTCATACGTCGCCTATAATCTCCATTAACGCAAACTAGTCCATATATATTTTACGAAGAATCTTTCTCTCAAATACTCCAAGAACTGCCTCATCTGCTTTCACAAGTACCCATGCTTTAGAACCATATAATAGCCACGGGTAGTATCAGTGTCTTGTAAAGTGTAGACTTCGTCTGTCGAGAAGTGGCCTTGTTTCTAAACTGCTTTCTTAGTCCAAAGTAGCATCTCTTTGCCAGTATTATTCTTCGCTTAATCTCAAAACTGGTGTCATTCGTTTCGGTAACGGCGGTGCCGAGGTAGATAAAGTTACTGACTGTTTCAAAGTTGTGGTTCCCAACTTTCTCCACTTTCTTTATCTGCTCGGTTGTGCAAGGCTTTTTGGGAGTTGAAACCATCCATTTCGACTTATCTCCACTTACTGCCAGACCCATTTTCACTGACTCTCTTTCGATTCTTTCAAAAGCTGCAGTTACTGCTTCCGATGACCGACCTATGATGTCGATGGCGTTGGCATAGGCGAGTAGCATGTGTTCTCTTGTGATTAGTGTGCCACATCACATCTGCATCTCTTATAATCTTCTCCAGCAGGTATACCAACCTCAGACATGGCTTCAAATACCTTTGGACGTAAAGTAGTATCAAAGGCGGCTTTGTAGTCAACAAAGAGATGGTAGGTGTTGATTTTTCCTTCTCGAGTCTTTTCCAGGATTTTCCGCAGTGTGAATATCTGGTCTAGGGTGGATTTTCCAGGTCTAAAGCCGCATTGATAGGGACCAATTATCTCCTTGACTTTTGGTTTTAATCTTTCACACAGTATGATCGAGAGTATCTTGTATACGATGGGGAGGAGACTTTCCTCTGCGGTTGGCACATTCCGTCTTGTCTCCTTTCTTGTGTATGGGACATAGTATGCTGAGGTTCCAATCATCGGGTATGCGTTCTTCTAGCCAGATTGCGCAGATAAGCTGATGCATACACCAATCACGACAATAAGGGAATCAAATGAAAGGTATTCAAGATAAAGGCACTTTTATTTCACTGTCTATTTTATTTCACTGTCAGACATCTTCAGTTTGGTTTCAAACCATGAATCATCTTACAAACGATCAACGCTTGGATTATTGGATTGAATTTTATTAACAAAATGCGTGCTCTGTTGAGAATGCTCATCGCACTCTTCTTTCATTGAGCGATGAAGCTCACTCTTGGCTCAATGGGTACGTAGATAAGCAGAATTGTCGATTTTGGAGTAAAGATCAGCCAGAAGCATTGCAAGAGCTACCAATGCATCCAGAGCAAGTCAAAACGTTTTGGGAAACCCACCAAGGATATATTGGGTTGCCCAAAAAGTAATTGCGGATTTTTTAAAAGAAAGTAAATGCATTTTTAATAAAACTTAGAATGAACTTTAAATATACTTTTTACACTTTTTTCTAAAGCAAGCTAAAAGTAACAGCTGATAACTGACAGAAGAAAGAATGCAATTACAGAGTCACAAGCTGTAAAAAATTTGTCAACGCCAACTATATGAAAAATCCGCAATTACTTTTTGGGCAACCCAATAATAATCACTCTATTTTTTTTCCTCTGGTGATAAGGACCGGTCCCAGTTCTCATCCCCTTACATGGAAAAAACCTATCCCTTTTATAAGGGTTTGTCACACGAGGTGACGAATTGCTACCATTCTAACACCGTAGGATAGGTCCTGGGACAGTTCGAAAAGGATGAGTATACTGTGAAAGTATTTTTAAGGTAGATAACATTAGTTACTTGCTTTAATTGGCTATGACGGAACATATGTGTCACTAGCCGAACTTAGAAAAATGTTCCAAGCTCCTCGATGTTCTGCGCCCATTTATAATCTCTGACACCACTGGATGTTTCCATCGGGCTTTTGGTCTTCCCGGTTTGCGTGTACCACCGTGTTTGCCTTCAAAAGACTTCATTGCTGGAGCTTCTTCATCTATTCTGACAACATGACCTAGCCAACGCAGCCGTTGTATTTTGATGCCTGTCACTATACTATCGTCGTCATACAGCTCGTAGTTCATACGATGCCATAACGCAAACTGGTACGTATATTTTTCGAATAATTATACCCTTCACCACTACTGTGGTACAGGAAATTATAATTTACTGAATTAGTTTGTAACACTCAAAAAGAAGATAGATAGACCCAGTATATATATAAGTATACCGATTGACTCGGAATCACTTTCTGATTCGGTTTAGCTATGTCCGTCTGTCTGTCTGTTTGTCTGTCTGTCTGTCCGTCTGTTTGTCTGTCCGTCTGTCAAAGTACAGTCCGCAGTTTTCATCCGGTCGTCTTCAAATTTGGTACAGGCATGTTTTTCGATCAAGAAACGAAGCCTATTGAAATTGGAAAAAATCGGTTTAGATTTCGATATAGCTCCCATATATATGTTCGTCCGATCTTCAGTAATAATGCAATAAAATGGTCATTTGCTAACCGATTTTCTCGAAATTTGGCAGGAAGGACTCTTTTAAGACTCTCGACATTACTGGTGAATTTCATGGAAATCGGTCGAGATTTAGATATAGGTCTCTTATATTGGATTGCCCAAAAAGTAATTGCGGATTTTTTAAAAGAAAGTAAATGCATTTTTAATAAAACTTAGAATGAAGTTTAATCAAATATACTTTTTTTACACTTTTTTCCTAAAGCAAGCTAAAAGTAACAGCTGATAAATGACAGAAGAAAGAATGCAATTACAGAGTCACAAGCTGTGAAAAAATTTGTCAACGCTGACTATATGAAAAATCCGCAATTACTTTTTGGGCAACCCAATATATATTTCTCCCTATTTTCACTCCTAGAGCCACTGCAAGCTCATTTATTAATCAATCTTCCCAAAACATCGTACAACGATTTGCTCGACGACTTATCCAATGTTTGTAAAGTTTCTTTGAAATCGGTTCAGATTTAGATATAGCTCTCACATATATATTCTGGTCCGATTTGCAGTAATGATGCAATCAAATGGTCATTTGTTAATCGATTCTCTCGAAATATGGCAGGAAGGATTTTCTCTTGCTTCTCGACATTATAGTTGCATTTGATAGAAATCGGTTCAGATTTAGATATAGCTGTCATATATGTATATCGCCCGATTTTCACTTCAAGAGCCATTGCAAGAGCATTTTTTGACTAAAATTGCCAACATTTTGCGCAACGCCTTACTCTACGAGTACCACATTATCAAATTTTGGGTAATTTGCAATAATGTTGTCATTTGTCAACCGTGGTTAATACAGTTTGAACATATTTGCTCGAAATGTGATACGGATTATTTACTAAGCCATCTGAAAACATCCGGCGAGATCCATCAAAAATGATTCAGAACTAGATATAGCTCCCACTTTGTACCTATAAGGTAGGTGTAGGGTATTATAAAGTCGGCATCGCCCGACTTTTGCCTTTCCTTAATGGTTTATTTTGCTGTTTTTCAATTCAAGCTCGGGAAATACCACAACTTGGTACAAAAATATCAACATTTCATTTTTAAATACAAAAAAGATTATAAATTTAAATTTTTTTGGTTGAAACCTTTCCTTTCTACTCTGTCCTCTTATTGGAGAACCCTTTACATTTATACGCAGTTTGGCCCATTGAAATATGAAGACTATTTACAAGTTATCGCATAGAGCTTTCATTTACACCTACACATTTGTTGACCTTTGAGAGTTATTTATATGAGAGGCAAGTCCTTTATATTTGTTGTGTATTTAAATTTATTGAATCTAAAAATAAAAACTTTTCAAAGGTCACTTTTTATATATTTTTTTATATATATTTTTTTTATAATATACTGTATTATAAGTGTGCATGAGTGTGGCAAGGCCATCATAGCCAGCATATTCAACATTGATGCCTTATACCGGGGGGTAGACCCATTTTATGTTGCCAACATTTCCACCTGTCACACATGAATCGTCACAAAAGTATAAAATCAATGCTACTACAATAAAGCAGGAAAATAAAAACCCATATCCTCCCCCAAAAGGATGTTGGCAGATGATAGAAAGGCAGAAAAAATAATGAGAACGGGCTCTCCTTGAAATGATATTAAAAGTAACACCAAACTTCTAAAGTTTATCCCTTTTTTTCGTTTGGAAAAATTCTAAGAATTTCTTTGGTAGGCATGTAGTTTAGCCCAAAAATTTACGTTGACTTGGTAACCATTCTCCTGCTCTTCCCAAAGGAGGGAATATTTATTTACTCTTTTTGTGTGCTCCTTATTTCATATTTATGTCTGCCATAGAATTTTATGAGAATTAAAAAATCATATTTTTGGGGGAGTATAAGAATTGAAAAGGACCTGGGAATTAGAAATGAAGATATAAAATACATTAAATAAATTAAAAACTTGTATCAAAAAATTGGATTTAAAACTTGCAGGTGATAGTGCGAAACATTTAATTAGCAAAGTATGAAAATGATGTGTATGTGGGATTAAAAGGAAGAATGGTGGATATTCCCACAATAAAGTTTTTTATACCCTCCACCGAAGGATGGGGGTATATTCATTTTTTCATTACGTTTGCAACACATTGAAATATCTAGTTCCGACCTATAAAGTATATAAATATATTCCTGATCAGCGTAGAAATCTAAGACAATCTAGCCATGTCCGTCCGTCTGTCCGTCCATCCGTCTGTCCGTCTGTCCGCCCGTCTGTCCGTCCGTCTGTCCGTCCGTCTGTCCGTCCGTCTGTCCGTCCGTCTGTCTGTCCGTCCGCCTGTCCGTCCGTCTGTCCGTCCGTCCGTCTGTCCGTCCGTCTGTCCGTCCGTCTGTCCGTCCGTCTGTCCGTCCGTCTGTCCGTCCGTCTGTCCGCCCGTCTGTCCGCCCGTCTGTCCGTCCGTCTGTCTGTTGAAATCACGATACAGTCTTTAAAAATAGAGATATTGAGTTGAAACTTTACACAGATTATTTTTTGGTCCATAAGCAGGTAAAGTTCGAAGATAGGCTATATCGGACTATATCTTGATATAGCCCCCACAGAGACCGATCCGCCGGTTTAGGGCCTTAGGCCCATAAAAGCCACATTTGATCCGATTTTACTGAAATTTGTGACATTAAATTGTGTAAAGCCACGCGTAAAAATCTAAGACGATCAAGCCATATCCGTCTGTCTGTCCGTCCGTCTGTCCGTCCGTCTGTACGTTCGTCTGTCCCTCCGTCTGTCCGTCCGTCTGTCCGTCCGTCTGTCTGTCCGTCCGTCTGTCCGTCCGTCTGTCCGTCCGTCTGTCCGTCCGTCTGTCCGTCCGTCTGTCCGTCCGTCCGTCTGTCCGTCCGTCTGTCCGTCCGTCTGTCCGTCCGTCCGTCTGCCCGTCCGTCTGTCCGTCTGTCCGTCCGTCTGTCCGTCCGTCTGTCCGTCCGTCTGTCCGTCCGTCTGTCCGTCCGTCTGTCCGTCCGTCTGTCCGTCCGTCTGTCCGTCCGTCTGTCCGTCCGTCTGTCCGTCCGTCCGTCTGTCCGTCCATCTGCCCGTCCGTCTGTACGTTCGTATGTCCCTCCGTCTGTCCGTCCATCTGTCCGTCCGTCCATCCGTCTGTCCGTCCGTCTGTCCGTCCGTCTGTCCGTCCGTCTGTCCGTCCGTCTGTCCGTCCGTCTGTCCGTCCGTCTGTCCGTCCGTCTGTCCGTCCGTCTGTCCGTCCGTCTGTCCGTCCGTCTGTCCGTCCGTCTGTCCGTCCGTCTGTCCGTCCGTCTGTCCGTCCATCTGTCCGTCCGTCTGTACGTTCGTCTGTCCCTCCGTCTGTCCGTCCGTCTGTCCGTCCGTCTGTCCGTCCGTCTGTCCGTCCGTCTGTCCGTCCGTCTGTCCATCCGTCTGTCCGTCCAACTGTCCGTCCGTCCGTCTGTCCGTCCGCCTGTCCGTCCATCTGTCTGTCCGTCTGTCTGTCGGTCTGTCCATCTGTCTGTCCGTCTGTCCGTCCGTCCGTCCGTCCGTATGTTCGTTCGTCTGTCCGTCCGTCTGTCCGTCCGTCTGTCCGTCCGTCTGTCCGTCCGTCTGTCCGTCTGACTGTCCGTCTGACTGTCCGTCCGACTGTCCGTCCGTCTGTCTGTTGAAAGCACGATACAGTCTTTAAAAATAGAGATCTTGAGCTGAAACTTTACACAGATTCTTTTTTTGTTTATAAGCAGGTTAAGTTCGAAGATGGGCTATATCAGACTATATCTTGATATAGACCCCATATAGACCGATCCGCCAATTCAGGGTCTTAGGTCCATAAAAGCCACATTTGATCCGATTTTTCTGAAATTTGGGACATTAAGTTGTGTTAAGCCACGCGTAAAAATCTAAGACGATCTAGCCATGTCCGACCGTCTGTCCGTCCGTCTGTTCACTCGTCTGTCCATCCGTCTGTCCGTCCATCTGTCCATGCAACGAGGCTTGGGGGGAGTAGTGATTCAAGCGTTTTGGCTACTTGTCAGAGAAGGAAGATCGATCTGTACGACTCCTCCAAACTCGGGTCTTCTCCAAGCTTCAGTAGCGGGATCACTCTGCCCATTTTCCAGACATCGGGAACTATAGGAGTGTTCAAAGACAGGTTGAGGACAGTAGTAAGGTACTCAACTCGAGGTGAATCCAGATTCATCAACATCAATGTAGAGATTCCGTCGGGGCCCAACGCCTTAGATGATTTGGCGCCACGGATGACATTCGTAACTTCGGCCACGGTAAATTGTGATGGATGTTCATCGGCTCGGAGACCATACGGATACGGCGAATGGCTCTCCTCCTTGCCCTGTCTCTCTCGGGATGCACAATAAATTGACGGTTGAACAACCTGGCGCATCTCCACGGATCAGTCACGGTTATGTCGCCAAAAGTGACTGAGGTCCTGTCATCCCTTCTACCGGGGTTCGAGAGTGACTTGACAGTAGACAACAGCTTGCCTAAACCGGTGCCTAAATTACATTGTTCCAAGTTTTCCAGCCACAAATTCCGCCTATGTTCGTTAACCACCCTGTTTATGTCCAGATTCAGCTCACTGATTATGGGGTTAGCGGGGTCCATACAATGAGTCCTATTACGCTCGCCTGCGAGTACCACCACCAGCGCAGAGAAATTGGGCCGCACTTGGTGTATTCGACCGGCTGGTATAAAGCGAGCTGCTGCTGCATTAATGAGGTCTCGGAATTTCCTCTCGGCAGCTGGCACATACGAAGGCGGTGGCAGTTCACTGAAGCGGCGATTGGTATACTCTCTGAAGCAGGCTCAATCGGCCGTCTTCTGATTAATAAACGTGTGGCGCTTAGAGGTTTTGAAGTCGGGTGGTCGGTCGATGATGAGAACTATGGGTAGGTGGTCTAACCCCAAAGTGATGTAGGGCTTACCAGGATACGTCACTCAGGAGATCAGGGGATGCAATGGAAATGTCTGGCGAGCTTCTGCACCTCCTCGTAATCCTAGCGGGGGCATCCTTATGCACCGTGCAAAACGTGGAGCCTTCAATCTGCTCTGCCAAAGCTATGCCACGCTGGTCGTTACCTAGGGGAGAACGCCATGAAGTGTGATGCGCATTGAATTCCCCTAGAACCAGACGATCATGGCCAGATAGTAACCCACTTATGTCGGGGTTGTAAGCTTGGCCATTAATTGGGACACAGCTACCAACCGGCGGTATGTACACGTTGTAAAGCTCTATCTCTGGTGTACCGGACCTGACTGCTATCCCCATGCACTACAGGGGTGATGGTTTCTCAAAATTTGGGCTGGCCGAACTGTCATTTTGTCATTCCGTTTGCAAGACATCGAAATATACATTTCCGACCCTATAAGGTATATATATTCTTGATCAGTGTAAAAATCTAAGACGATCTAGACATGTCCGACCGTCTGTCTGTCTGTTAAGATCACGCTACAGTCTTTAAAAATAGAGATATTGAGCTGAAACTTTGCACAAATTCTTTCTTTGTTCATAAGCAGGTTAAGTTCGAAGATGGGCTATATCGGACTATATCTTGATATAGACCGATCCACCGATTTAGGGTCTTAGGCCCATAAAAGCCACATTTATAGTCCGATTTTGCTGAAATTTGGGAGAGTGAGTTGTGTTAGGTCCTACGACATCCTTCGTCAATTTGGCCCGGATCGGTCCAGATTTGGTTATAGCTGCCATATTGACCGACCCTCCGATTTAGGGTCTAAGGCCCATAAAAGCCACATTTATTATCCGATTTCGCTGAAATTTTGGACAGTGAGTTGTGTTAGGCCCTTCGACACCTTTCTTTAATTTGGCCGAGATCGGTTCAGATTTGGATATAGCTGTCATATAGTCCAATCCTCCGATTAAGGGTCTTAAGCCCATAAAAGCCACATTTATTATCCAATTTTGCTGAAATTTGGGAGAGTGAGTTGTGTTAGGTTCTTCGACATCCTTCGTTAATTTGGCCCGGATCGGTCCAGATTTGGTTATAGCTGCCATATTGACCTACCCTCCGATTTAGGGTCTTAGGCCCATAAAAGCCACATTTGTTATCCGATTTTGCTGAAATTTGGAACAGTTAGTTGTGTTAGGTCCTTCGACATTCTTCGTCAATTTGGCCTAGATCGGTCTAGATTTGGTTATAGCTGCCATATAGACCGATCCTCCGATTTAGGGTGTTAGGCCCAAAAAATACACATTTATAGTCCGATTTTGCTGAAATTTGGGAGAGTGAGTTATGTTAGGTCCTACGACATCCTTCGTCAATTTGGCCCGGATCGGTCCAGATTTGGTTATAGCTGCCATATTGACCTACCCTCCGATTTAGGGTCTTAGGCCCATAAAAGCCACATTTGTTATCCGATTTCGCTGAAAATTTGGACAGTGAGTTGTGTTAGGCCCTTCGATATCCCTCGTCAATTTGGCCCAGATCGGTCCTGATTTGGATATAGCTGCCATATAGACCGATCCTCCGATTTAGGGTGTTAGGCCCAAAAAATACACATTTATAGTCCGATTTTGCTGAAATTTGGGAGAGTGAGTTATGTTAGGTCCTACGACATCCTTCGTCAATTTGGCCCGGATCGGTCCAGATTTGGTTATAGCTGCCATATTGACCTACCCTCCGATTTAGGGTCTTAGGCCCATAAAAGCCACATTTATTATCCGATTTCGCTGAAATTTGGGACAGTGTGCTGCGTTGGACCCTTCGACATCCTTCATCAATTTCGCCCAGATCGGTCCAGATTTGGATATAGCTGCCATATAGTCCGATCCTCCGATTAAGGGTCCTAGGCCCATAAAAGCCACATTTATTATCGGATTTTGCTGAAATTTGGGAGAGTGAGTTGTGTTACGTCCTTCGACATCCTTCGTTAATTTGGCCCGGATCGGTTCAATTTGGTTATAGCTGCCATATAGACCGACCCTCCGATTTAGGGTCTTAGGCTCATAAAAGTCTCATTTATTATCCGATATCGCCGAAATTTGGGACAGTGAGTTATATTAAGCCCCTTGATATACTTCTGCATTATGGCACAGTTCATCCAGGATATAGCTGCCATATAGACCGATCTCACAGTTTTAGGTTTTGGGGCCATAAAACGCGCATTTATTGTCCGATGTCACCGAAATTGGAGACAGTGAGTTGTCTAAGGCTCTTCGACATCATTATTCAATTTCACTCAGATCGGTGCAGATTTGGATATAGCTGCCATATAGCCCGATCTCTCGATTTAATGTTTTGGGCCGATAAAAGGCGCATTTATTGTCCGATGTCGTCGAAATTTATGACAGTGAGTTGTGTTAAGCCCCTCGATATACATCTGCAATATGGTCCAGATCCAGATCGGTCCAGATTTGGATATGGCTGCCATATGGACCGATATCTCGATTTAAGGTTTTTGGGCCATAAAATGCGCATTTATTGTCCGATGTCGCCGAAATTTGAGACAGTGAGTTGTCTAAGGTTCTTCGACATCCTTATTCAATTTCACTCAGATCGGTGCAGATTTGCATATAGCTGCCATATAGCCCAATCTCTCGATTTAATGTTTTGGGCCGATAAAAGGCGCATTTATTGTCCGATGTTGTCAAAATTTGGGACAGAGAGATAAGTTAAGCCCCTTTACTTATCTCTGCAATTTGGTCTAGCTCGATATCTCGATTTTAAGTTTTGGCCCCAAAAAAGGCGCATTTATAATCCGATTTAACTGAAATTTGACACATTGACTTATGTTAGGCTTTTCGTCATTCATGTTGTATATGGTTCAGATTGGTTTATTTTTAGATATAGCTACTAGCAAGACCAATATTTTGTTATACACAATCGAACAATGACTTGTACTTAATAGTATTTGGTCCAAATCGTATCATATTTCGATATAACTGCTATGGGGCATAAGGTATGCATTTTTCATTGGATTTCGCCTAAAGGTGGTTTACATATATACCCGAGATGGTGGGTATTCAAAGTTCGGCCCGGCCGAACTTAACACCTTTTTACTTGTTTCATCAGAATCCAAGGTAGTGGTTTCTCAAAATTCGGCCCCGCTGAACTTAGCAAGATATTTGTTCTGTTTTTTTAAGTCATAAATCTTGACAACAATATCTTAAAAATTTAAGATAATTGCCCTTTGGCCCTCTGTCAACTTATCTGACAAATTTAGTTGCAAAAACTGGTTTACTGTCTCTCACTTGTTTCCGCGCTGAAGGACAAATTAATTATGCAAATTATAAGATTGTTGTTTTAGGTGAAACTGATTGCTACTTGGCAATATTACCACAATCCAGCCCTCTATCACCATACTCTAACCACTGCAAAGTATTAAACAAAATGAAAGTTTTTCACATTGTGGTGCGGTGCCTGAATAAGAAAACAGGCGTTATTAGATTCGTCCTTCTGTCCGTCCGTCCGTCCGTCTGTCTGCGCTTACAACTTTTTGAGATACTATCAAAAGAGCGAAGGCCATTGCGTGTGGCTTAAAGTGTACCATGTCACCTACCGTTCTTGTGGTAGTAATTAGCTAATCATTGTCTGAGAAGCGTTCTCGATAACAATGTCCTTGGTGACTTAAGCTGTCGCATTGTTGGCATATAAAACTTGTTAACAACTCACATTGAAACTTTGTGGCAGTAAATTTTGTTATGCGGAATACTAAATTGGCTTGCCCGAAAATCGATTCAAGGTGAAACTACTTAAAGTAATTTCGTACAACAGGAGTTTTTAAATAAGCCAATAAAACAAAATGATTGTCAAAAGCTTTAGCTTTAATATGTCCCTTTTCACCAATTCTAGATATGGTTGTTATTTAAAAAGGCCATAGGGGAGGTGGCAGACCAGCATTTAAAAATCTTTAGATAATCTTAAAAAAACATACATCTTTTTTTCTCAACTGAGTTCTCAGTTTAATAAATTGCCATATCCTAAATCAAATTTCAGGCGATAATCTTCTCAAGAGAGAATTCTTTTCATTCAGTATGTTGTTCCTTTGTACTACGATATTATCTCTTGTGCGCTTTACAAAAATAGTCATAAAAATTAAGTGCCTTATTTGGCCATATACTCATTTGTTTGTCATGCAAATATGGGGGATGTCCTTTCGTATAATTCTCTATGTGAAGGCAAAAGCAAAAAAAAAAAAACCTGAAACGTTTTTTCATTTTTTTCCTTTGCTTCTTATGCCTCAACTCAATATGAAGTACAAACTAATTTATCATGCAATCTGAGCAAATGTTTGCCTTTTTTTCCCCTCACATACCACCCCAGCTATGAAAGAGGATCCTACTGCTCTGAATAGGAGCAGAATAATATGAAAATGGGAAAAAATGGAAGAGAAAAATGGTTAGAGCGGCTATCGAAGATTTAAGAACCATAAATTATTGTATGTTGAGTTGGTCATAAAAGACTGTGGTGATGCACTGAAGTATGAATTCAAGAAAATGGCCGGCATTAAGTTGTAAAAATTTTATGAATTTTTGTAAGGAGAACTGGGTGAATTGCATGACATTGAAAAAAAAAATTGGAATAGTAAATAATGGTTGTAAGAAAGAAACTCTAATGAAGGTTAAAAGAGGTAGCTTGTCAAAAATATCCAAGTGTTAGTAGTTGTAAATGCTTGACTGGGTGGCCTTGAGATATGACAGTTATGCTGAATGCAGCTGATGTTGTAATGTTTAAAGTTTTCGAGATATTGTGTTGCCCAAAAAGTAATTGCGGATGATGCATTTTTAATAAAACTTAGAATGAACTTTAATCAAATATACTTTTTTACAGTTTTTTTCCAAAGCAAGCTAAAAGTAACAGCTGATAACTGACAGAAGAAAGAATGCAATTACAGAGTCACGAGCTGTGAAAAAATTTGTCAACGCCGACTATATGAAAAATCCGCAATTACTTTTTGGGCAACCCAATAGTTTAACACAAACATGGTTTAACACAAACATCGCCTAACAGGCCATAGGTCAGGTTAGGTTAGGTTTAAGTGGCAGTCCGTCATCAGACTCACTTAGACGTTCTCGTCCATTGTGGGACCACAGGTACAGAAGAAGGAAGATGCCTTCTAATTCCTACCCTTGAACCATCCACATCGCTTTGATAAGCCCCATAACTTGCAAATATTCACATCCGCTAAATCCGACAGGTGCTCAATGAGGAAATGAAAACCTACAGTGGAAGTCCTTCTGACTGCTAGTGCGGCACACACACACACAGAAGGTGTTCTATAGTCTCTTCCTCTTCGATGTCTTCACAACTTCTGCAAAAGTCGTTGCTGGCAACCTTCAGTCTGTCAGCATGTTTTCCGATTAGACTGTGACCTGTCATAATGGACACAATGACTGTGACGTCTGTTCTAGCCTACGACAGCAAAGCGGTAGACCTCTTCAAGTCTAGATGCGGTCACATAGTTTTGGAATGCTCACAGCCCCCTCTTTGTGACCATCTATCATTCGTTGTCCTTCGGGCCTGGTTCTGCAAAACTAAGCATGCTGCCAGAGGCATACCCACAGATTTCAGTATCCCAGGAATATGTAGGGTAGTTCATAGTCCCGAAAGGTTATCCTCAATTCCCTGGGATATCTCTGTGCCCCGGCTCACAGAATAGGTGAATTTTGAACTACTGTTTTTGTGTTAAGAAATATATTCTCCAGGGATCTAGTGGCTGCCTGGCTGTCTGAGAAGATATTCATGTCAATCGCTATTATGACATTATGTCTTAGCCATTCCATCACTTCCTTTATTGCAAGGATCTCCGCTTGATACACACTGCAGTGGCCGAGTAACCTTTTCGATATGATCAGTTCTGGACTTTACACCCCAAACCCCACCATGGTCCTTTAGTTTGGAATCATCCGTATAGAAGTCTATGGAACCTCTGTTACCAGGAATAACGAAGCTCCAATCGGAATAGAGGTACGGTCTTTTTCATCAAATTGCCAGCAAACCCTGGTAGAGTGTATCATTCATAACTCGCCTTTTGTCCTCAATCTCTCGAAGACTTGGCCTATGGTCGAATGAGTACGAATGACAGAATTTACTGTCATCCGCAGATGAGTAGATCGGATTCGATATGTGACTCAACAGATCGATGATGAAAAGAAGAATAATAGAAGGAGAAAGAACAGAGCCCTGGGGTACACCTGCGATCGATTTATGCTCATTGGCTGAGAACCCATCTAAAACGACTCGCATAGTGCGATCTCTGAGAAAGCTCGAAATATATCGAACGAAGCCATTACCAACGCCAAATGCGATAAGCTTTGATAGTAGACCCTATCAAATGCCTTGGAGATATCCAGAGCTACAACCTTACTCTCACCAAGCTGGAGGATTGAGCGAGTCCAACGTTCCGACAGAAGTGCCATGAGGTTGCCCGTAGAGCGATTTCTGCTGAACCCACACTGTTGGTCGCTAAGAGGGCCATTAGACTCTAAATACCTAACAAGAAAGTCATTGGCCATGCTCTCCATAGTCTTAGAGAGAGCGGAGCATATCGCAATTGGCCAATAATTCGCAGGATTGTTTGCCTCATCCCTCTTGGGTATTGGCTTAACGTTCGCAAGCTTTCAACGCGCCGGGAAGACTCCCGCACGGTAGGCAAGGTTGAAAAGGTTGTGTAATGGACAAGCAAGTGTCGATGAACATCTGCGCAAGACAAGTGTTGATATGCCATCCGGGCCAGGGGATTCCCAAGAACCCTTTTTACTTCCCGAGTTTGGAAAAATATCTGGGTCATGACGCCAGATATATTTTCGATTGAGGGGAGTGGTTGAGTGCTATCCGGCAGGGAGAGTTCCCTGGAACCGGGTCAGTGAACGTTTGATCATCTTTAACAAGAGTTGCAATAGATGAATAACTACCCTTTACCCTTTTCACGAACGACCAAAAGCTCTTACTTTCTCGTGTAGAAGCAAGAACCTTACTACGCAGGCGCTGTTCGTAAAGAAATTTTTCGCGCCTAAGCACATTGGCACACGAAGATTTTGCCCGCTTGAGCAGCAGTTCAGTATTGGCATTTCTGCGCCAGTTCATCTTTCGATTTGACAGCATTTCTGCATGTCTAGTTAAACCAACTTTTATTGGCTCTTCAAAAAGGAATTACGGAGGTTTAAAAGCTTGAACTTTTTTAGATTGTTGGAGGAGTTGTCAAAAACACTTCGAAATTAAGGAAATGGAAGGCAAAGATTATCCCTTTTGTGGTTAATTTGCAGAGGCCAGGTAGAGAGTGCACTGAGTCGTCCTGCGATACGTTGCACAGTGGGATAGAATCGAAAGTGTAAAAACGTGCCAAGTTCGGCCTGGCCGAATCTTGGGAATCCACCAAAATGGATTCTGCTAAAATAAAGTTAGTTGGAGAGCTTAATTTTATACTTCATACCAAACTTCTGTCAAACCATCAAAAATTAAATCTTCTACGAACCGAACAGGGATAATCGAGAGACTGATTTATATGGGAGCTTTACCAAGTTATAGATCGATTCGTAACGTACTTGGCATAGTTTTTGGAAGTCGCAACAGAACATCGCATGCAAAATTTCAGTCAAATCGGGCAAAAACTGCGGCTTTCAGGGGCTCAAGGAGTCAAATCGCGACATCGGTTTATGTGGGAGCTATATCAGATTATGGAATTATTTGGACTGCACTTAGCACACGAAGATTTTGCCCGCTTGAGCAGCAGTTCAGTATTGGCATTTCTGCGCCAGTTCATCTTTCGATTTGACAGCATTTCTGCATGTCTAGTTAAACCAACTTTTATTGGCTCTTCAAAAAGGAATTACGGAGGTTTAAAAGCTTGAACTTTTTTAGATTGTTGGAGGAGTTGTCAAAAACACTTCGAAATTAAGGAAATGGAAGGCAAAGATTATCCCTTTTGTGGTTAATTTGCAGAGGCCAGGTAGAGAGTGCACTGAGTCGTCCTGCGATACGTTGCACAGTGGGATAGAATCGAAAGTGTAAAAACGTGCCAAGTTCGGCCTGGCCGAATCTTGGGAATCCACCAAAATGGATTCTGCTAAAATAAAGTTAGTTGGAGAGCTTAATTTTATACTTCATACCAAACTTCTGTCAAACCATCAAAAATTAAATCTTCTACGAACCGAACAGGGATAATCGAGAGACTGATTTATATGGGAGCTTTACCAAGTTATAGATCGATTCGTAACGTACTTGGCATAGTTTTTGGAAGTCGCAACAGAACATCGCATGCAAAATTTCAGTCAAATCGGGCAAAAACTGCGGCTTTCAGGGGCTCAAGGAGTCAAATCGCGACATCGGTTTATGTGGGAGCTATATCAGATTATGGAATTATTTGGACTGCACTTAGCACAGTTATTGGAAGTCATAACAGAACACCACGTGCAAAGTTTTTGCTAAATCGGATAAATATTGCGGTTTCTAGGGGCTAAAGATTTCACATCGGTAGATCGGTTTATATGGGAGCTATTGGGTTGCCTAAAAAGTAATTGCGGATTTTTCATATAGTCGGCGTTGACAAATTTTTTCACAGCTTGTGACTCTGTAATTGCATTCTTTCTTCTGTCAGTTATCAGCTGTTACTTTTAGCTTGCTTTAGAAAAAAAGTATAAAAAAGGTATATTTGATTAAAGTTCATTCTAAGTTTTATTAAAAATGCATTTACTTTCTTTTAAAAAATCTGCAATTACTTTTTGGGCAACCATATATCAGGTTATAGACTGATTTGGACCGTACTTGACACAGTTGTTGAAAGTCGCATCAGAACATTATGAGGAAAATGTTAGCTAAATGGGACGAAGATTGCGGCTTCCAGGGGCTAAAGATGTCACATCGGGGAGCTATATCAGGTTATGGACCGATTTGGTCCATACTTGGCATTCTTATTAAGAGTCGTATGGGAATCAAAATTTTAGTTAATTCGGAAAAAAAGTGCGGCTACCAGGGGCTCAAGAAGTCAAATACTGAATATTGATATTAAATATTGGTATTTAGTGCAGTCCGATTAAAGTTTAAGCTCAATGATAAGTGACCTCCTTTTTATAGCCGAGTCCGAACGGCATGCCGCAGTGCGACACCTCTTTGGAGAGAAGTTTTTACATGGCATACTACCTCACAAATGTTGCCAGCATTAGGAGGGGAAAACCACCGCTGAAAATTTGTTTTCTGATGGTCTCGCCAGGATTCGAACCCAGGCGTTTGAATCGGACATGCTAACCTCTGCGCTACGGTAATTTAGGTATAGCTGGATAATTTGCATTAGTTTTGTCAAACATAGTTAATACATTTTGCTTGAAATTTAAATCGGTTTGAAAATATCCGCCGACGTCCATAAAAATTAGTTTAGAATTAGATGTAGCTCCCACTTTGTACCTATAGAATGGGATTAGGGTATTATACAGTCAGCACCGCCAAACTTTTGCCTTTCCTTGCTGGTTTTTTTTTAGAATTTTTAAGTATTTTCGAATACTATAAGCAAACAAAGAAATGGGAAAAAATTTTAAAATCTGTCAGCCCAAAGAATTTTTTCGAACTGCCGAGATGGCCATAATGCCGATAGCACCTCTATTCTAAAATTTCAAAATGTTATCCCCATCCGTTCTCAAATGGTATATATTTTACTTTTTTTTTTTTAATTCTATCCCACTGTGCAATGGTTCACATATACCGATTATTGCCCCATATTGCCATGGAGCTCAAAAGAAAGTTGATTGGGAGGGGAGCATGAACTTGATATCCACATTCGGTATGAAGTTTCTATGGGTCCGACTCACCCCCAAAATATCCTCCAAACGAGGCATATTTAACGAACATGGTACTATGGGGCTCAAATGAATCATTTTTGGGAGTAGAGCACGAATTTCATATATTCACATTCTGGGCGAAATGTTAAAGTGGCCATGCAGCTACCAAAAAATTCTCCAATACTTGCCAGTTATGGCCATAGAGGGCTCAAATAGAAGTTAGTAGAGAGTGAAAGAAGGCGCACCTACGAGAGCTGCTATATAAATTTCGACCCTTGTTTTAAAAATGCAAATTTTTATCATCAAAGTATCCTTCACTTTTGCATGTGACGAAACCAATTGTCGAAGCACTTGTTCCATTCCGATTGAGGCACCTCTTAAGCATGGCTTACATAACCATGCTTCAAAAGCTCTTTTTGGCAACCAAAATCATTGACCACGTATTTTTATTTGAATGTGCGAGAATAAAACGAAGTCATTGGCAGCCAAGCCAGTGCTGACTTGACATCTTGAGTCATTGAAACAAAGACTTGAGTTGTGACTTCTAATACCCATGCCAGATGTACTCCCATATAAACTTAATGCCGGATTTGACTTCATGAGCCCTTTGAAGCTTCAATTTCCATCCGATTTGGCTGAAATTTGAGAAAAAAGACTTTTATTGTGACTTCCAACGTCCTTGCGATGTATGATCCGAGGCGGTATTTGAACAGATATAGCCCCAATATAAACAATAGATCGATTCAGACCGTACTTAGCATAGTTGTTGGAAGTCGTAACAGAACACCTCATGCAAAATTTCGGCAAAATCCGATAAAAATTGTGCCCTCTAGCGGCTCAAGAAGTCAAGATCCCAGATCGATTTATATGGCAGCTATATCAAAACGTGGACCGATATAGCCCATTTACAATCCCAACCGACCTACACTAATAGGAAGTATTTGTGAAAAATTTCAAGCGGCTAGCTATACTCCTTCGAAAGTTAGCGTGCATTCGATAGACAGACGGACAGACAGACAGACGGACGGACGGACAGACAGACAGACAGACAGACAGACGGACGGACAGACAGACAGGCAGACGGATGGACGGACGGACAGACAGACAGATGGATGGACGGACGGACAGACGGACAGACGGACAGACAGACAGACGGACAGACAGACAGACAGACGGACGGACGGACAAACGGACGGACATGGCTAGATCGACTTAAAATGTCATGAGGATCATAAATACTTTATGGGGTCTTAGACGAATATTTCGAGGTATTACAAACGGAATGACTAGATTAGTATACCCCTATCCTATGGTGGTGGGTATAAAAATGTGATATTTTAAAAAATCAATTACATATGTTTTTCATATCTCCGAGGAACAGCGTATATTAATTAGCGAATTCCCCAAAGGCAAAAAATCGAAAAAATATATAAAGCAGAGAATATTTGATATGTTGTCAAATTTTAATTAAATTTTTTTCCATTACTACGTTTGCAACACTATGGCATTGCCATGATGAACCCAAAAAAGCACACCAACAACTTTCCTTTATGGATGGTGTCAAATATGAAATGAACATAAACTCAATGCCAGCAGTACTGGATTTGTATGCAACTGTCACAAAAACATTACCACTGACACCAAAAAGGACAACGAGTCAACGATGACTGCAAATGCAGAATATTTCCCATAATGACAGACTGATTGACATACCAAATAAATCACTTTGTGTATAAAGAATGTTGGCCCTACCGCCCACATTACTTTGTAAGACAATCGTCCTTGCCCACCCATCCACTCTCTCTCTACACCCCAGCAAAGGTCATAATAACTGAGGTAGTTAAGCCAGCAAAAAAGGATATCCTCAGTGAGGCCTTTGATTTATGGTTGCAGATTGCTTTTTATTTTTTCTACAATACTTCAATGTTGGTCTTTCAAAAAGGCAATTTTTTAAGTTTTGCGATTTAAGTTTCATGGCTAAGGCAGCAAAACACAAAAAAAAAAAATCACTTGTGAGCTGAATATAAATTTCACATTAAATCCTCCAACCAAAGGTGTGACAAGGAATTCGAAAATGTTAAACTCATATGGGCGATAAAAGGATATTTTTCTGCCATGCCTTGCCTTCTTTGCTGGCTTATGTTAAGGCAAAAGTTTTTAGCAGCAAGTAGCTATTGAGAATATATTGTATCATAAAATATCCATTTTAATGCATGTAGGATTTCCTTCTTACTCTGACGAAAAATACGGTTCCACTTGCAACTTGTGTCCAATTCAATTATTTTCTTGCAACTTTTTCAAGTTGCTAGTACTGCTTGGGGTAGTTTCATTTCCTTGCTGAGTTTCTTTGGCGTATAGTTTGCTTGGTGAAAATATGAAATATGAACCTTGGAGTATTGGCCTCATAATACAACTCAATATTTATGGCTAACATTCAGGTTTATGTCTATGAGTTATTGCTGCACAACTATATGGCGAAAAGGGGGCCGAAGAGTCACAAAAAGTATTTCATTTAATATTAAATGACTAAAAGTTTGTCAAGCAGCTCAGATACGCACAATGAAGGAGCCAAAGTATGGCATAGTTTAAAAATGATATCAGTATACTGGTAATTTTCGATTTAAGTTTCCCTTAGAAAAATGAGAAACTGATCCCTTTTCGTTTCCAGTATTTTTGTTGTGTATTCAAATATGTAGAAAAAGATATGTTAGGTGAAGTTATTTTGTGTGTCTATCCTACTTTTCGTACTTGTTTTGCAATTGCTTTGGGTTCCAGGGATAATGCAATGTCAAAATAAGCTGTATTTTATCAAACTTATCTAAACTTACTCACTGAAATTGAAGAACTTTGCCTGGGGTAAAGGGTTACCATGGGGGCATGAAAAAGACGTTTAGTAGAATGGTGGTAGAAAAATCAATTATTTGTCGGAATATTTATGATCTTGGTGAAAATAATATCTATATTATAATATAATAATGTTATAATCACCACAATTGAAAGATTCGACTATTGTTACTCTTGCTCACTATTGGCATCCAAATATGTTGACCATCAGTGCGTATGAGCGACACTGCTTTGAGTCCATATTGTTCATACGAACTAGGGTACACCCTTCATATATGTTGTTATACCCACCACCGAAGTATGGGGGTATATTCATTTTGTCATTCCGTTTGCAACACATCGAAATATCCATTTCCGACCCAATAAAGTATATATATTCTTGATCAGCGTAAAAATCTAAGACGATAAAGACATGCCCGTCCGCCTGTCTGTTGAAATCACGCTACAGTCTTTAAAAATAGAGATATTGAGCTGAAATTTTGCACAGATTCTTTTTTGGTGCATAAGCAGGCTAAGTTCGAAGATGGACTATATCGGCCTATATCTTGATATAGCCCCCATATAGACCGATCCGCCGGTTTTTGGGTCTTTGGCCAATAAAAGCCACATTTATTATCCGATTTTGCTGAAATTTGGGACAGTAATTTTTGTTAGGCTCTCCGATATCCTTCGTCAATTTGGCCAAGATCGGTGCAGATTTGCATATAGCTGCCATATAGACCGATCCTCAGATTTAGGGTCTTAGGCCCATAAAAGCCACATTTATTGTCCGATTTTGCTGAAATTTGAGACAGTCAGTTTTGTTAGGTCCTTCGACTTCCTTCGTCAGTTTGGCTCAGATCGGTGCAGATTTGCATATAGCTGCCATATAGACCGATCCTCAGATTTAGGGTCTTAGACCCATAAAAGCCACATTTATCATCCGATTTTGCTGAAATTTGAGATGGTCAGTTTTGTTAGGTCCTTCGATATCCTTCGTCAATTTGGCCCACATCGGTCCAGATTTGGATGTGGCTGCCATATAGACCGATCCGCCGATTTAGGGTCTTTGGCCAATAAAAGCCACATTTATTATGCGATTTTGCTGAAATTGGGAATAGTGAGTTGTGTTAGGCCCTTCGACATCGTTTGTTAATTTGGCCCAGATCGGTCCAGATTTGGTTATAGCTGCCATATAAAAGATCTTTCGATTTAAGGTTTTGATCCCATAAAAGCCACATTTATTATCCGATTTTGCTGAAATTTGGGACAGTGAGTTGTGTTTGGCCCTTCCACATCCTTTGTAAGTCTGGCCCACATAGGTCTAGATTTGAATATAGCTGCCATATAGAAAGATCTCTCTCTCTCTCTCATTTATTATCCGATTTTGTTGAAGTTTGGGACAGCGAGTTGTCTTAGGACCTTCAACATCTTTCTATAATTTGACCTTGATGGGTTCTGATTTGGATATAGCTGCCATATAGACCGATCCTCCGATTTAGGGTCTTAGGCCCATAAAAGTCACATTTGTTATCCGATTTTGCTGAAATTTGAGACAGTGAGTTGTGTAATGCCCTTCGATATCCTTCGTCAATTTGGCCAACATCGGTCCAGATATGGATATATCCAGAAAGGAAGGATTAGGTTCGCATATTTTATTTAAAGATGCCTTGAGTTCGGTACTGACGTGTCCCCTTCGATCTGCAATGAGCACACTGGGTACCTAACACTGATAACGAGAGAGCAGATATGCTTGTGAGGTTAGGAGCGAATCTTACAATATTGTCGGTAAGAGATGTGCATCCATCTCGTTCGAGAATCTTCTTTATGCTTGTGGTGCAATAAAAGAAAATATGCTGGAATCGCTGAAATGACGCGGTAGGATGTGAGCATATTTGTTTGCACTTTCTTGAAATTAGCTACACACTCACATATACCTAAATCGGTTTAGATTTAGATATTGTTTCCATAGTTATACCCTACACCACTACTGTGGTACAGGGTACTATAACTTAGTGGATTCGTTTGTAACACCCAGAAGGAAGAGAGATAGACCCATTGATAAGTAGACCGATCGACTCAGAATCACTTTCTGATTCGATTTAGCTATGTCCGTCTGTCCATGTGAATTTTCATCCGATCATCTTCAAATTTAATATGGGCATGTTTTTCGGTCCTAAGACGAAGCCTTTTGAAAATTGGAAAAAAATCGGTTCAGATTTATATATAGCTCCCATATATATGTTCGTCCGATTTGCAGTAATACTGCAATAAAATGGTCATTTGTTAACCGGTTTACCCAAAATTTGGCAGTAAGGATTTTCTTATGACTTCCGACATTATAGATGAATTTCATAGAAATCGGTTGAGATTTGGATATAGCTTCCATGTATATGTTCGTCCGATTTGCAATAATAATGCAAAAAAATGTTCATTTGCTAAGCGATTCTCTCGAAATTTGGCAGGAAGAATTTTTCTAATGACTCTCGATATTACTCGCAATTTTCAAGGAAATCGGTTCAGATTTTGATATAGCCCCCAAATATATAAATAGTCTCTGACTTAGATATAGCATCGTCCGATAGCACCACCCGCTTTTTGCTTTCCCCTACTTTTTCTTCTGTTTTACCTAAAATTTTTAAACTGCATATCTTTTGGTATGCACGCTCAAATAACCCTATTCTCAAAAAGTCATAGTGCACTTGTTTTGCCCCCAAGAAAGATTCCCCTTTGGACATGTGTCCATACAAGTTTCGAAAAAGTTTCACTGTTTGCATTATAAGATGGCAACTTTGTAGCTTTACTTGGCTTGATGCTATGATTTTTTTGTTAAGTTTTGTTTGAGTTCTTTGACAAAGAAATGATACCAAACAAATTTTAAGTTTTCTAATTTGGCCTTATGACACACATGGAGTTGCTTTTATTCCCAAAAAAAAAGTAGATTCACATGAAGTTTTTCTAGGAAAATAAGCAAAAAACAAAAACAAAGAGATTTGTGCTTATTGTTGATTACTTTGAGCGACAGATTGATTTCACAAAGTGTTTGCTTTGCAGCTTTTTTTCTTTCTGTAAACTTAGGGGAGGCAAAAAAAGTTAACTATTGAGCCATGGCTGAAGGCACTCAGTTTGAGTGCAATCAATTTCGCTAAATAACCATAAAAAACGGCGATGATCATCATCTAGACCGCAAGCCTTCAAACAATCAAGAGCATAGTGTGGTGTTCAAGTGACCTGGTCACTGAACAAAAAAAAAAAAAAAAGATTCTCACTTACCCCTCCAAAATTTCAATTGGCATTTTTTGCCCTAGTACAGTGGGAAAGAAAGAAACCATTTCAGCTTTTAGTCTCCCATATGTAGGGGGTGATGAAGTTTTCCATGAGCAACAATTACAGTGTTTCCCACTACCTCCCCTTTCTGGAGGGGAAAAGCAAAAAACTTGAATTTATTTTTGCCTCACCACTATTTTCCAAGCCAGAAGCCATCAAACATTTCCCAACTAATTTATGAAAGGGATAAATGAAAAAGTTTTTCATTTTATGTCTTATTTTCCCCCTACTCAAAAAAAAACCTGAGCCCTACTTCCCCCCCTCCTTTAAACCAATCTAACCACAAACTCAACTGCCGTTAACAATACCAACATTGCCACCAGCTTCAACTCAAATCTTTCACAAAACCAAAAAAATGAAAAAAAGGAGAAAAAAAAAATTGAAAAATTCCTTGACCATTAGGGTTGATGTTGCTTCCTTTTTGTGTCATAACTTCCTGATAGATTTTTCGTGCTGCCAAGAGATTTCTTTTAAGGCCCATAGATAGCTCCTCTACAAGTACGTGGGTTATCCTTGGGTTTTGGGAAGGGATAACATTTTTGTAAAACACATTTTCAGCCACTTCAGTGACCACTAATGATTTGTGAAATTTTTCTTGGTTTTTTTGTTTTGTAGGTAGGCATTTTTTTCGCAGCGTTGAAGGCCTTACTGTTTTTTCTTCCTTTTGGGTTGGGGGGAAACTTGAGGAATTGTATATCGTAGGGCCATTGTTTTTGAGTTAGAATTTGATAGACATTTTATGGCGTTTAAGGCCAAGTGTTGCTTTATGTCTCAGTTTAGTAAAGCTAAGGAAGTCACGAACTTTACAAAAATGTAGAATATCGAAACTCAAGTAAAAATGGACGACATGTATGGGAGTTTTGAAAGTTGGTTATGTGAGGTAACTCTTGAAGAGAGAGGAATTTTCTTCTTTTGACAAATTTTTGTAATTATTCGAGTTAATATGGCTTACATTTTAGGACTTCTTAACAATTTCTTTGGTCATCTTTCTGATAACATGGCAACGACGCAGGCCCCCTATTATTGAACTTAAACTTGAATCAGACAGCACTCATTGATATGTGAGAAGTTTGCCCCTGTTCCTTAATGACCGATTTTGGTCATATTTGTTCAAGTAATAGTTCCAAATTTTAATGAAATCGGGTAATAAATGCACCTTTTATGGGCTTCAGACCATTAATCGGCAAATCCGCCTACATTGCAGCTGTATCGAGATATGGTCCAATGTAGGCCATCTTCGGTTCCCACAACAGAAGGCCCAGTATAACTCCCTGTTCCAAATATCAGTGAAATCAGATACTAAATGCGGCATTTATGGGCTTGAGACCCCTAATTGACCATATTCGGGTCGGATGTCTGAAGTCTTTAAGCAGCTCAATGTTTCAAATTTCATCTTTCGCCTTTTATTGTCTTTAGACCCTTAAAGCGGAAGATAGGCTAAATGTCAGCTATATCTAAATATTGCCCGATCTGCTTTCTGGAAGCTCTGACGTGGCCGGTAGGTCATTTAACCCGGATGGTATCGACATCTCCCTTATACAACATAGTGCCGAGTCACTGCCCGTGGTTTAGGACATGATGACGAAGTTGAAGACAGTCTTACAGCCTTACAAGTCAACTGGACCAGATGGCGTATTGCCTGCTATGCCTCAAAAGAGTACTACCGATTGTCAAAAGACTCATTGATATGATTTTTAGGAGCTTTTTTTCTGGGCTATGAACCGACTGGGTGGTGGGATGTTGGGGTGGTTTTTCTCCCAAAAGTGGGAAATACTGAGCCATTCTCTACCCAAGTACCATAGGCCAATAAGCCTCTTATCATTAATTTTTAAGACTTTGGAGAAGCTAATTGACATATGTTTTTTCCGTTCCGTTTTTACTATTCCTTTGTTTCTCGTAGTATTTCTCAGTTTTCCGGGAGCGGGTTATTGGCCCAGCGCCCCAACCGCATGGGTTTTGTGGGATTGCACACGTATTCCTCGTTGTGGCGAGCTGCTTGCTCCAAGATCCGACACTCGCCGCCAGCCGCCCCTAACCTGGGTACGGACGCTGATGTTGGCCATTGGTTATTTGAAGGCGGAGCTCAAAGCTCCAGCCTGTGTGGTGCTCATAGTCATCCCGTATCGGCCAGTTTTATTTTCTCTATTGTGGCTTTTTGGTGATCAATGGGATTCTGAGATCTTTGGACAGGGAGAGAGTGAAGATCGTTGCCAGCGCTGACTACGCACAGTGTTGCCCCAGTGGACAAAAATGCAAAAATCGAAATGAAAATTGTTATACAATTTTTTACTAATCTTTAAAAAAAAACCCCTTCAAAAAGGCAATTTAAAAACAAGTAAAAGCGCGCTAATTTCGGCCGAATCCTATATACCCTCCACTATGGATCGCATGTTTCAAGTTCTTTGAATGATTTTTTCAAATACATGCGAGCTATGTCAAGTTATCGGCCAATATGGACCGTACTTGCCAATGTGCGACCTATATACAATTCTGAACCAATTTTGATGGACCTCAAACTGTAAAAACTCAGGTTGACAAATGACAACATTATGGCAACTTACCCAAAATCTGACGAACATATATATGGGAGCTATATCTACTTCTGAACCGATTTCGAGAAGAACTTCTCACATAATGTAGTAGTCGCCGAGGAAAGCGATGTGTAAAGTTTTGGCAAGATTGGTCAAACAATGCACTTGCAGTGGCTCTTGGAGTGAAAATCTGGCCATATACATATATGACAGATATATCTAAATGTGGGCCGATTTCTATAAAATTCACCAGTTATATTGAGAGTCATAAGAAAATCCTTCCTGCAAAATTTCGACAGAATCGCTTAACAAATGAGCATTTTTTTGCAATCTTTCTCAAAATCGGACGAACATATATATGAGAGCTATACCTAAATCTGATCCGATTTCGAGGAAACTCCTCGGACACTGTGGGAGTCGTTGAGGAAAGCGTTTTGCAAAATTTTGGCAAGATTGGTCAATAAATGCGCTTGCTGTGACTCTAGATGTTAAAATCGGGCGATATATGTATATGAGAGCTATATCTGAATCTGGGCCGATTTCTATAAAATTCTCCAGTTATATTGAGAGTCATAAGAAAATACTTCCTGCAAAATTTGGGTGTTATAAACTAATTCACTAAGCTATAATACCCTGTACCACAGTAGTGGCATAGGGTATAAAAATCCTTAAGCTCTGACTAATTTCCTTTATGCTCCCAAGTTCATAGTTTTTTTAAGGGTCTTAGCATTTGGCCATTAAATTTCTATTTTGGTTTTCTAAAGAAAAAGGGACTACAAACATGCTGTATGGGCTACTGCACCTAAACCGCAAAACAATCTCTCCCTCACTCATTCTACTGCCCCGGCAGCAAACAAAAAAGTTAATTCAAAAACAAGTGTAATCTGATGAAACTTAAAACAACTATTGTCACCTTTTTGTTATAAATAATTTCACAAAAGGCTTTCCAAATCCCATGTATTATGCTCCCCGCACATAAGCCCCTTTAATATTTTTAATCACTTAATAAGACTGTGGCTCTCACACCAAACTCAACCCCCAAACACTTCCGTGATGGAAAATATTGTAAAAAAAATGTTTTTTTGCGGTTAAGCCCTTTACGCCTTGAATGTTTTTGTAAGAGTAGCCCTGATGAGATTTTTGGGCTCTCCCTTCGAGTTTCAAATATGCCGGTGTGACTATGAAAACAACAACAACAACACCAGCAACAACAAAATAACGCCATCAAATTGCTGTGGTCGCTGGGAAAAACATCAGCGAGCAGGAAGCGGAAACGAAACACATTCTTTCCGTAACCACCGTAATATGGTGGCTGAGGTGTTTTTTGTTGCCACCGCAAATATTCGATGTTAAGCGCAAAGTTGGTTGGCTATGGTTAGCGATTTAGGGTTAGTATTTTTTTTTTTGTTTTTCGCTTCATTCTCCCTCTCTGGCTCGTTACGTGGTCAACGGAAATAAATTTTTGCACAAGGAAATTGAGTTTTGGCATGACTTTTCGAGGTTGCGTTGCCAGAGCAGTGCAGTACCAGCTCCAACAGCAGCAGTTGTCGGCAGCCATAGCAGATAGAACCCCAATAATGGTGGGGGTGAGAAAAAGGGTTAAATGCGATGTGCGTTGTTTTTTGTTTGCTGCTAGCAACTTTAGTTTCCAAAGAGAAATTAAAGTTAAATGTAGCTGAATTAGGTGAGGGTTCATTGGATAGAGAAAATGGTTTTCAAAATAAGTCATAAAGTTGAATTGAGAATTTATTAAATAGTGCATGCAAGCAAAGATATGGACAATTTTTCATTTAAATAAAAATTGCATACAAAGTTAGAATTAAGGAATTTCAGTACAATTTTCTCAAAAGACAAAATTTTTGCACAATTTTAGTGAAATTTTCTCTAAAGACAAAATTTCAGTGAAATTTTCTCTAAAGGCAAAATTTCAGTGAAATTTTCTCTAGAGACAAAATTTCAGTGAAATTTTCTCTAAGGACAAAATTTCAGTCAATTTTTTAGTAAAGATAAAATTTCACGCGAAATTTTCCATAAGACAAAATTTCAGTGAAATTTTCTCTAAAGACAAAATTTCAGTGAAATTTTCTCTAAAGACATAATTTCAGTGAAATTTTCTCTAAAGACAAAATTTCAGTGAAATTTTCTCTAAAGACAAAATTTCAGTGAAATTTTCTCTAAAGACAAAATTTCAGTGAAATTTTCTCTAAAGACAAAATTTCAGTGAAATTTTCTCTAAAGACAAAATTTCAGTGAAATTTTCTCTAAAGACAAAATTTCAGTGAAATTTTCTCTAAAGACAAAATTTCAGTGAAATTTTCTCTAAAGACAAAATTTCAGTGAAATTTTCTCTAAAGACAAAATTTTAGTGAAATTTTCTCTAAAGACAAAATTTTAGTGAAATTTTCTCTAAAGACAAAATTTCAGTGAAATTTTCTCTAAAGACAAAATTTCAGTGAAATTTTCTCTAAAGACAAAATTTCAGTGAAATTTTCTCTAAAGACAAAATTTCAGTGAAATTTTCTCTAAAGACAAAATTTCAGTGAAATTTTCTCTAAAGACAAAATTTCAGTGAAATTTTCTCTAAAGACAAAATTTCAGTGAAATTTTCTCTAAAGACAAAATTTCAGTGAAATTTTCTCTAAAGACAAAATTTCAGTGAAATTTTCTCTAAAGACAAAATTTCAGTGAAATTTTCTCTAAAGACAAAATTTCAGTGAAATTTTCTCTAAAGACAAAATTTCAGTGAAATTTTCTCTAAAGACAAAATTTCAGTGAAATTTTCTCTAAAGACAAAATTTCAGTGAAATTTTCTCTAACGACAAATTTCACGTGAAAGACAAAATTTCAGTGAAATGTTCTCTAAAGACAAAATTTCAGTGAAATGTTCTCTAAAGACCAAATTTCAGTGAAATTTTCTCTAAAGACAAAATTTCAGTGAAATTTTCTCTAAAGGCAAAATTTCAGTGAAATTTTCTCTAACGACAAAATTTCACGTGAAAGACAAAATTTCAGTGAAATTTTCTCTAAAGACAAAATTTCAGTGAAATGTTCTCTAAAGACCAAATTTCAGTGAAATTTTCTCTAAAGACAAAATTTCAGTAAAACGTTCTCTAAAGAGAAAATTTCAGTGAAATTTTCTCTAAGACAAAATTTCAGTGAAATTTTATCGAAAGACAAAATTTCAGTGAACTTTTCTCTAAAGACAAAATTTCAGTGAAATTTTCTCTAAAGACAAAATTTCAGTGAAATTTTCTTTAAAGACAAAATTTCAGTGAAATTTTCTCTAAAGACAAAATTTCAGTGAAATTTTCTCTAAAGACAAAATTTCAGTGAAATTTTCTCTAAAGACAAAATTTCAGTGAAATTGTCTCTAAAGATAAAATTTCAGTGAAATTGTCTCTAAAGACAAAATTTTCTCTAAAGACAAAATTTCAATGAAATTTTCTCTAGAGACAAAATTTCAGTGAACTCTTCTCTAAAGACGAAATTTCAGTGAAATTTTCTCTAAAGACAAGATTTCAGTGTAATTTCCTTTTCCTGGATAACCACCGCTCAAAATTTTTTTCTGATTTTTTCCGCCAGGATTTGAACCCAGGCGTTCATCCTCATAGGTACATATGTTACTGTGGCCTTTAGTAAATTTTCCTCTGAAGACAAAATTTCTTTGAAAATTCCTCCAAAGGACAAAATTTCCTTGAAAATTCCTCCAAAGGACCAAAATTGTACACACTTTTTTTCAAAGACAAAATTTCGGTGACCCTCGCCATCTGCTGATTTATTAACATAATCCTCCTCTAGCTACAATTCCTATCTAATTTGCTTTTTTTGATTTCACTATCGTTCCAGCCATAAAACTGTTAACCAACGAAACCATCCACGACATCAACAACATGATATTGGAAAGCTATGATCAATTAGAGCCAGAATTTGAGAACACTACAAATCGCGATGTAATTGGAGCGGTGGGCACAACAGCGCGCTTGCACTGTCGAGTGCGAAACCTGGGCGACCGGGCGGTCTCGTGGATAAGAAAGCGCGACTTGCACATACTGACGATAGGCATAATGACCTACACAAATGATCAGAGGTTTCTGGCGCGACACATTGACAACTCCGATGAGTGGGTGTTGAAAATAGTCTCAGTACAGCCACGAGATGCGGGCATCTATGAGTGTCAGGTGTCGACGGAGCCAAAAATTAGTCAAGCATATAAATTAACCGTTGTCAGTAAGTAGTCATTCTCCATATCCCCCCTCCACCCCATACATATTATCTCCCATTCCCTTTAACCATTTTCCACCCCCAAACAATCAACTGCCAACATATAATGGAGGAAATTATAACGTTTGTCTGCTCTATTGTCTCTTTACTTTTATTGCCTTTTGTTCGATTTGTTCCAATCTTTACAGCATCGCGAGCACAAATACTCTCGAACCGTGAACTGTTCGTGCAGAGTGGCAGTGACATTAATTTAACCTGCATCGCACCACAGGCGCCCGGCCCCTACACTCACATGCTGTGGTACAAAGACAGCGAACTAATCAACGACTCAACAAGGGGCGGCATACGGGTTGTGTCAGAGCAGCAAATGAAAACGAGCAATTTGGTGATTTCACGCGTAACTCACACAGACTCCGGCAACTACACGTGTGCGGCCGACAATTCAAGTGAGTGTTTGTGTGTGTGTGTGTATGTGTGTGTGTGCGATATGGTGTGTCGAAGCTTATAAACAAACAAAAAAGAAAATAAACCAGGCACGACAACCAAGACCACAGCAAAGCATAAACAACAACAAAAACAAATGCTGCTGTCCTTCGAAGGACTACCGCATTGT
>NC_081553.1:212430216-212441645 GCF_963082655.1 Stomoxys calcitrans
TATGATAACCCAAATACACAAAATTGGAATAGAACATTGGGGTAGGGAGACGCCCTACTCCAAAACCCATCCAAATGGGTGAGGTTTTAGGTAGGGTGCCCAACTTACCACATTTTTACTTGTTTTGTTTGCTTCAATGGCTAAGCTCTCTTTTATTCTCACAGCCTTTTCTCTACACTTAGGCTTATTTGATCCCTTTATACCCAATTCTTTATGTACATTTATGTGAGCGTGATTTTGTTTGTGCATGGGTTTGCTGTGACTCACATTTGATTTAAGTGCTCTATTAACATATTAAACAGCAACGACTAAAAAACGATAGATTACTTTTCTAAAGTACGTTTATATTAATGCACATCAACATTAGCATATGATAATGGTTACGTTGATAGCTAGATATAAAGATATAAAAGGCTGCAAACAGGAAATGACAAAGCGGAAAAAGCATGATGACTTGAGATATGAAATCCTTAAATTTTTTTTTTAATCATTTTATAATTGATAGAGATTTTGAAAATTTTCCAATTTTCTAAAAAAAGTCGGAGAAAAATTTAAATTTTTTATTGGAAATGTTGTTTTAAAAGAAAATTTCTTGAAAATTTTGCCTTTAAAAAAAATTTCATGGAAATTTTGTTTTTAGATTAAAATTTCTTAGACATTCGGTTTCTAGAGAGAATTTCATTTCTTTGCGTCCAGCTTAGGCCAATGAGTTATTTTGACAAAAACAAGTAAAAGCGTTCGCCCGGGTCGAATCTTATATACCCTCCACCATGGATCGCATTTGTCGATTTCTTTATCCGGTATCTTTTTTTAGGTAAACAAAGGATAAAAGATAAGAGATGTTATGCTATTGGAGCTATATCAAGTGATGGTCCGATTCAGATCATAATCGATTTGAGTTTTGGATACCATTGGAAGTCATTGTGTAAAATTTCACCCAATTCGAATAAGAATTCCCCCATTAGGGCCTCAAGAAGTAAAATAGGAAGATCAGTTTGTATCAGACAATAGACTGATTCAGACCATATTTGACACGTATGTTGAAGGACATAGGTCATCGATTTGAACCATACTTACCACAGTTATTGGAAATCGTAACAAAACACGTCATGCCAATTTTCAGCCAAATCATATGGAAATTGCGCCCTCTAAAGGTTCAAAAATTCAAGGCCCCGATCGGTTTATATGGCAGCTATATCAGGTTATGTACCGATTTGAAACATTCACTGCCAAATCGTCTGCCCTTTTATTCCCCTTTACTCCGTTATGGCCCGACACCTAAACGATGCGGATTGGGTCGTCCTCAGAGAAGGCGTTAGGTTAGTAGGTCAACAGAAGAAGGAAGATGCCTTGTATTTCCTACCGTTGAACCATCCAGATGGCTTTAAAAAGCCCAACAACTTGCGAATGTTCACATCCGCTAAATCTGAGGGATTCTCTGACGGCCAGTGCGGGACACACACATAGAAGGTATTCTATAGTCTCTTCTTCTTCGATGTCCTCACAGCTTTCGCAAAAGTCGCTACTGGCAACCTTTAGTCTATCTGCATGTTTACTGATGAAACAGTGACCCATCAAGTCAGACACAGTGACTGAGACTTTTGTTCTAGCCAGTTACAGAAAAGCGATAGACCTCTTCAGGTCTAGATTAGGATTACACTTCAAATAAGTTCCTGTGACCCTACAGTCCTGATTTTTACTGCCCTTATTGCCATTTTACTCTCCGTAAAGATATTCACACTCGACGTCCTCGCGTTAGCACCATACCATCTCACGCATTCAGTGATCGCCCGGATCTCCTTCTGCAGGACCTTATTATGGGCAGACAGTCTAAAACAGATCTCAATCCCTGGATTCTCATTGAAGACTCCCAGGCCCACTCTGTTCTCAAGCTTTGAACCATCCGTGTAACATGATCTTCCAGATGGCAATACTAGGGTTCAGTTAATCCAAGACTGTGCCGCTGACATCAGTGCCTCGCACTCGACCTATTATGGTCAAGCAGTCTAAAACAGATCTCAGTCTCAGGGTTCTCAATGTAGACCGCCAGGCCCACGCAATCCTCTTGCTTTGATCCATCCGTGTAACATGATCTTCCAAATGGCAGTGCTAGGGTTCCGTCAGTCCAAGCAGTCTGAAATGTGCCCAGCATCTGTGAGCCTTCTCTGTACGCTCCTGAATGTGACACTTCCAATTAAGTTTCCTATCTATGATCACTCCTCAGTATTTGACCTTGTCAGACATCGAAATAGTTTTATTGAAAAAACTTGGTCCGTCAAATCGACCCACCTTCATCTTCTACGTAAACAGGCATATGATCCGTAAATATGTCGTGTTTGAGGGGTGGGGTGGACACTGCCGAGGAAAAGGTTGGATAAAATTTTGGGAAGATTGGCCAATAAATGCGCTTGCAGTGGCTCTAGGAGTTAAAATCGGTCGATATACATATAAGGCAGCTATATCTAAATCTGAACCGATTTTTATGAAATTCACCAGTAATGTCGAGAGTCATAAGAAAATCCCCCATGCCAAATTACGAGAAACATGCCTGTACCAAATTTGAAGACGATCGGATGAAAAGAGCGACCTTTAATTTGTTCAAAAATTATCATGGACAGACGGACAGATAGACGGACAGACATTCGGACGGACAGACGGACAGATAGACGGACAGATAAACGAACAGACAAACGAGCAGACAGACGAACAGACAGACGGACACATAGACGGACAGATGGACACATAGACGGACAGACAGACAGACAGACAGACAGACAGACAGACAGACAGACAGACAGACAGACAGACAGACAGACAGACAGACAGACAGACAGACAGACAGACAGACAGACAGACAGACAGACAGACAGACAGACAGACAGACAGACAGACAGACAGACAGACAGACAGACAGACAGACAGACAGACAGACAGACAGACAGACAGACAGACAGACAGACAGACAGACAGACAGACATACAGACAGACAGACAGACAGACAGACAGACAGACAGACAGACAGATAGACAGACAGACAGACAGACAGACAGACAGACAGACAGACAGACAGACAGACAGACAGACAGACAGACAGACAGACAGACAGACAGACAGACAGACAGACAGACAGACAGACAGACAGACAGACAGACAGACGGAAAGACGGACAGACAGACGGACAGACAGACAGACAGACGGACAGACAGACAGACAGACAGACAGACGGACAGACAGACAGATGGACAGACAGATGGACAGACAGACGGACAGACAGACAGACGGACAGATAGGCAGACAGATAGGGGAACAGACAAACGAGCAGACAGACGAACAGACAGATGGACAGACAGATGGCAGACAGACGGGCAGACAGACGGGCAGACAGACGGACAGATATACCGACAGACAGACGGACAGATGGACAGATAGACGAACATAGCTAAATCGAATGGAATCAGAAAGTGATTCTGAGTCGATCGGTATACTTATCAATGGGTCTTTCTCTCTTCTTTCTGGGTGTTGCAAATAAATGCACTAAGTGCCACAGTAATGGTGTATGGTGTAATGAAGTAACCTATTTCCACAATGGGACTAATCAGGACCATAGGCAGTTTAAGTTCGAAAATGAGCTATATTGGACTTTATCTTAATATAGCCCCCTTATAGACTGATTCGACGATTTAAAGTCTTAGGCTCGTAAAAGCCACATTTATTATTCGATTTCGCTGAAATTTATGACGGTGAGTTGTTATAGGCACTTCGACACCCTTCGTCAATTTGACTCAGATCGGTCCAGTTTTGAATATGGTTGCCATATAGACCGATTCTCCGATTTAGGCTTTTAGGTCCATAAAAGCCACACTTATTATCCGATTTCGCTGAAACTTGTGACAGTGAGTTGTGTTAGGCCCTTCGACACTTTTCGTCAATTTGGTTCGGATCGGTCCAAATTTGGGTATTGCGGCCATACTGACCAAGCTGTTGATTTAAGGTTTTTCGCCCCATAAAAGTGCATTTATTATCCGATTTAGCTGAAATTGGAGACAGTGAGTTATGTTAGGCTTTTCGACATCCGTGTTCTATATGGTTCAGATCGGCCTTTATTTTAATTTAGCTACCAAAAATACCAATTTTGAATCTAAGTTGAACAGTGACTTGTATTTATGAGATCACTCAATGTCTGTGCCGAATTTCGTTGTAAATGATGCATTGCTCACCAGTTTATGATGAAAGGTGGTTTACATATAAACCCCAGGTGGTTGGTATTCAAAGTTCAGCCCTGCCAAACTTAATGCCTTTTTACTTATTTTTGTTTGAGCTTTTCTATTTGAGCTTCAAAAGTCTGGAAATTTCCTAGAATCAATTTCAATACATTTTATATTGATTTTTATATCCCCATATAAATCAAAATTACAACCATTTGCGTCTTTATTGATTTTTAAATTGAGAAAGGGCATTTGTATTTTTCTGCATATGCCAGTTAAACATTCATGCTAATAATTGACTGGGGGATTTGCTTAGATTTGCACCTACTTCACGTAACTGACGTTAGCAATTTTTCGCTCCAATAAAAACCCAATTTTGAAAAAGACATAGCCCCTAGGGTGTTCATTGAATTTCATGGCTGGTAATGCTCCTCCTTTCTTTTACACCATGTGTATTTGTACCAACAGATATTGGAACGAGTCATCAAATGAAATTGTATCCACAGTCTGTGCTTATCATTAGTCCTAACAAATCCTCACATTATCCACCGCCAAGCAAGCAAATCGTCATTATGTAGTAGCAGGAACAGCAGCAGCAGCAGCCGGAGAAGAACCACTAGGAGCAGCATCAAGCGTAGCCACGAATCCTGCAGCTTGTACCATAACCAGCAGAAGATGACTGATGCCGAAAACAACTATTCCATGTTGAGCAAGACGGCGCCTTTGAAAGATGCCAGGCGTTGATTTTGATGTTTTTTTTTCGCTTTCCTGTTTTTCTCCATTCTTCGACACAGAAGGTAGGTGAAAACTCATACCGTTTAGTTAAATTGGAGATTTCACATATACTCTTGTAAGCAGGAAAATTGAAGCCTGAGTGTATTTCCTTTAATGCCTCAATGAGCATTCAATCAGTGGGAGATTTTTGGTGTTATGTAGTGGCAAAGGGTGATTGAATTTGAATGATTTTTATACCCACCACCATTGGATGGGGGTATAGTGATTTCGTTATTGCGTCGAAATATCCATTTCCGACCCCATTTTTTATATAAAAATCAATTTGTGTTTGTTTGTCTTGGTTGGTCTGGAAGGAAATATAGGCTATATAATTTTTTGATATCGGGAGGGGGCGGACTCTCCCCCTTACATCAAAAGTACTAGCCAAAAATTAAAGTGGGCCGATCGGTACAATATGGGATTCAAATGAAAAGTATGCGGGAGTAGATAACAAATCTGGTATACAAATTCATGTGGAAGTATAGAGAGTCAACCCACCCCCACAAAAACGCCCAAAATTGCCACATTAGCCAATCACGGATATATGGGTCTTGATTTGTTTGTTCCGTATAGATTGAAAAACGGCAGAACCGATTTTCTCAAAATTTTCGCGTATTGTGTAGGTTGGTCTAGAAGGAAACATGGGCTATATAATTTTTCGGTATCGAAAGGGGGACGGACCCTCCCCCTTATGCCAAAAACACAACCCAAAATCAAAAGTGGACCGATCTGAACAATATAGGTATCAAATGAAAGGTATTGGAGCGAAGAATACGAATATGGTATTAAAATTTGAGTCTAAGTACCTATCGGGCCGCCCCAACCCCAAAACTGCCCCAAACAGACATATTGGACTTTCATTTCAATGTGGGGCTCAAATGAAAGGTATTTGGGAGTAGATTTCGAATTTGGCATAAAAAATCAGATCAAAGTATAGGGGGTCACGCCACCCCTCAAAAACGCCATTAGACCCATTATGACTATATGATACTTGGCTGAACCGATTACTTAACATTTTCATAGATTGTGTAGTTTGGTCTGCAAGGAACCATTGGCTATATAATTTTTAGATATCGGGTGGAGGCGGACCCTCCCCCTACCCCAAAAACGCCAACCATATCCGGAAGTGGTCCGATGGTCACAATAAGGGTATCAAATGAAAGGTATTGGAGAACAGAAAACGAAAATGGTATTAAGATTAGGGTCCAAGTACCCAGCGGGCCACCCAACCCCAAAAACTCCTCAAACAGATATATTCGATGTTCATGTCAATATGGGACTTCAATGAAAAATATTAGCAGTAGATTACAAATATGGCATAAAACATTAGGTCCAAGTAATGGGAGGTCGTTCACCCCCAAATACCCCCAAATGGGCATATAAGCCCACCATGGCTATATGGGACTCAAATGAATGGTATTTGGAGTAGATTACGAATATGACATTTAAATTTGCGATCAGTCAAAGTGGCGCTTTTCCTACTAAAAATAGGTCAAATGGGTTATTTGACCCATTATGACAATATGGGACTCAAATGAAAGGTATTTGAGAGTGTTTTGTGTTTTGGGGTACGCCCTCAAGCACCCCCTAAACTGAACTTCATTTCAGTTGGGAAGTAAGAACGAATTTGATATCTATTTTCATTGCAAAGTGCCAGTGGCCGCCCCAGCTCCAAAACACCCTCCAAACGATTCATATTTACCGGCCATGGCAATATGGGGCTCAAATTAAAGGGATTAGGAAGTACAGCACGAATTTGATATCCATATTTGAGTAGAAATGTCTGAGGTGTCATCCCTCTTCTAATGAGAACATTACCCTAAGAAGGAAATTACCACCAGGAATCGAGAACGGGCAAAATTCTGACACATCAATGAGTGCTATCCGATTCAAGTTTAAACTCAATGATAAGGGACCTCTTTACATAGCCGAGTCCGAACGGAGTCCGCAGTGCGACACCTCTTTGGGGGACAATTTTTTAAATGACCATGCATGGCATTGTACCTCGCAAATGTCGCCAACATTAAAAGGGATAAACACCGTCCGATGTTCTCGCCAGGATTCGAACGCGTTCAGCGTCATAGGCTACAATGGCAAGAATTCGATATCCGCATTCAGGGCGAAGTGAGCCCACCATAAAAAGATATTAGAGAGTTAAAGAAGGAGCAGCGGAGCGGGCCCGGTCCGGCTATATATATATTCTTGATCAGCGTAAAAATCTAAGACTATCTAGCCATGTCCGTCCGTCTGTTTGTGGAAATCACGCTACAGTCTTTAAAAATAGAGATATTGAGCTGAAAATTTCTACAGATTCCTTTTTTTGTCCATGAGCAGGATAAGTTCGAAGCTGGGCTATATAGGACTATATCTTTATATAGCCCCCATAGAAACCGATCCGCCGATTTAGGGTCTTAGGCCCATAAAAGCCACATTTATTATTCGATTTTGCTGAAATTTGGGACAGTGAGTTGTGTTTGGCCATTCGACATCCTCCGTCAATATGGCTTAGATCGGTTCAGATTTGGATATAGCTGCCATATAGACTGATCTCTCCATTTATGGTCTTGGGCGCATAAAAAACGCATTCCTTATCCGATTTTGCTGAAATTTAGGACAGTGAGTTGGGTTAGGCCCTTCGACATCCTTCGTCAATTTGACCCAGATCGTTCCAGATTTGAATATAGCTGCCATATAGATCGATCGGTTATGTACAAAATTCTCCCCAAAGAGATGTCGCACTGCGGCATACCGTACGGACTTGGCTATTGAAAAGGTCCCTTATCGTTGATAAACTCAACTTGAATCGGAAAGTACTCATTGATGTATGAATAGTTTGCCCCCGCTCGGTTCCTGGGCAAAACTTTTACTCTACTCCCAATGTCTTTCTTTTGAGCCCCTTATAACTGCATTGGTAAATATTTCGAGTTTAGGGGGTATTTCGGAGGCGGTCACTTGGCCATCACAGTAAATATAAGATTCGCGCTCTACTTTCATGAGTCCCATTTCGTATGAGTCCCATAATGTCGTGATCGGTAAATAAGTTGTGTTTGAAGGTGGGGTGGACCCCAGGGTTTTTGTCCCGAAAGGGAATATAAATTTCCCGAAAATCGATAAATATCCACCCCAAATACTCTCAAGTAGATTCGCGCTCTACTTTCATGAGTCCCATTTCGTATGAGTCCCATAATGTCGTGATCGGTAAATAAGTTGTGTTTGAAGGTGGGGTGGACCCCAGGGTTTTTGTCCCGAAAGGGAATATAAATTTCCCGAAAATCGATAAATATCCACCCCAAATACTCTCAAATACACATATTTCCATAATGGGTCAAATTAATCTATTCTACGCATTTTTAGGAGGAAAATAGCCACCTTGACTTGAACTCAAATTTTAATGTCATATTTTTAATCTACTCCCAAATATCTTTCATTTGCATCCTATATAGCCTTGTCGGCTGATATGCCATTGTAGGTATTTGGGGGTGAGGCGACCTCCTATTAAGTTTTTTTTGGCATACTTGTAATATACTGCCGGATACATTTAATTTGAGTCCCATATTGATAGGAACGTCGAATATTTCTGTTTAGAGGATTTTTTGGGTTGGGGCGACCCGCTGGGTACTTGGACCCGAAATTGAATATGATTTTCATTTTCTTGATACCCTCATCCATACCCTTTCATTTGATACCCATATTGTGTCCATCAATCATCTTTTGAATTTGGGTGGCGTTTTTGGTGTAAGGGAGGATCAACCATCATCCGATATCTAAAAATTATGTAGCCTATGTTTCCTTTTTTTTGATTCTACGGAAGAAACAAACAAACCGAGTCCCATATCGTCATGATGGGTCATATGCCCATTTTCCGATTTTTTGGGGGGTGACCCCCTAATCTTCGATCTGATTTTGTATGCCAGATTCGTAATCTACTCCCGAATACCTCTCATTTAAGTCCCATATGGATATGGACGACCAATTTGTCGGTTTTTAGATATTTTGGGGTTAGGGCGACTTCCTGGGTACTTGGACCCAATTTTGAATATCATATTCGTATTCTACTCTTCAATACCTTTCATTTGATATCCATACTGATTTTATCGGTACACTTGTGATTTTGGGTGATATATTTGCGGTAAGGGGAGGAGCGCCCCCTTTCGATATCAACAAATTATAAAGCATATTTCTTCTTCCTGACCATATTCGCAATCTTCTCCCGAATACCTTTCATTTGAGTCCCATATTGTCGTGATCGTCAAGTACACCTATTTTAAGAGGTTTTGGGGCTGGGACGGCCCTCCAGGTACTTGAACCCAACTTTTACTATAAAATTCGTACTCTACTCTTGAATACCTTTCATTTGAAGTCCATATTGTCCCGATTGGTCCACTTTTATTTTTGGCTAGTACTTTTGGGTAAGGGGGAGGGTCCGCCTCCCTCCCGATATCAAAAATTATATAGTCGATGTTTTTTTCCAGATCAACCTACATAATCTGTGAAAATTTCAGGTAATCGGTTAAGCCGTTTTTGAGTCTATGCGGAACAAACAAAAAAACCGACAAACAAACACAAATTAAATTTTATTGGGTTGCCCAAAAAGTAATTGCGGATTTTTCATATAGTCGGCGTTGACAAATTTTTTCACAGTTTGTGACTCTGTAATTGTCATTCTTCTTCTGTCAGTTATCAGCTGTTACTTTTAGCTTGCTTTTGAAAAAAAGTGTAAAAAAAGTATATTTGATTAAAGTTCATTCTAAGTTTTATTAAAATGCATTTACTTTCTTTTAAAAAATCCGCAATTACTTTTTGGGCAACCATATATATGTATAGGATATTTTTTTTTACTGAATTATTAAAAAATAAGTTTTAGAAATGCCATTGATAATCTATTTCTCTTTGCCTTAGTTAATAACTTAATTTTCTTCTTTCTCCCTCTCTCTCTCTCTCTCTCTTTCTCTCATTTTGCAGATATGTAACCTTTTTCGTCTACCATGAGCATAACTTAAGGTGTCAGCACAAACAAGGGGAGCATAATCAAAAAAAAAAAAACATAAAGGAAAAATCCAAAGGCTGTAACAGGTTACTACACATCCACATAACATTCTGCCAAGTGTCATCCATTGCTGGCAACAACGGCAGAGGACCCTGAGCAAAAATCGGTAGGCGGAGATTTTGTTGATTACTTCATTTGTTTAAATCTTTGGTGTAAAACAAACACGTAGCAGCACTAAAATGACTGGAAACGAATCATCAAATGGGCCGTATCGATTTAAAGAAAAAAAAAAAAAAAACAAAAAACGAAACAACACATGTTTAGGTTATTGCCACTCAGCCGTGTATACAAACATAAACAGCCATAAGGACAACTATACAGTGATGCTGCTGTCATAGCACTGATTGGGATGCTTGCCATCATCATCATCGTCATCATAAAAAACCTTCCATACCTTCACTTACAGTATCTGTCACATACATGCATACACAAACATTTACAGCAGGCTCAATCTCACACACACACACACACCAGCATACGCGCTTTCTTCCACACCGACACATACACAGTCGCTCGCACCCCATATGCTGCTTTCTGACATTGATTTATGTTCATTGTATTATAATAATTATTGAATATTTTTCATATTTTCTTTTTTTCATGAATTTCTTGAAGCAAGTCAAGGATTTTCTAGTCTTTCAGTCACATATTGAGAGGCGTGTGCCGGATGTTGTTCATTTGTGCTAGGCATTGAAGCTGCCTGATAAAGACATTGTCCTTGCATACGCCAAGGTATCCTTCCATCTAACCGTTTTTATTGAAAGTGACAGGAATTTGATGAATTTTTAAATGGATTTTCTTGGGGTTTATTTGCTGGCATATGCAAACCTGTGTGTTAGGGTATTAAGTCAAGGAATGAATTAAAAAAGGGTTAAATTAAAGAAAAAAAAAACTTCCACGATAAAAAGCTTAAACTTTTTTGAGAGCATGGTTTCTTAAGGGACCTACTAGCGTTTAAGATGGCTGTGTTTTTATTCATTATAGAAAGCTGATTTTTTATTAGAAATATTCAGATTCGTGAACTCAACCATTTTGGAGGTATTGCGCCAGAGAAATTTGGTTATAAGCTGAATAGAAGCTCGACTTATAAAGAGGAAGTATATATCCTATGGTATGGCCGGGTGTTGCCTTCAAGCACGACATTCAATCGGCAACTGTTTACCTCTTCTGTATGGACGGGGTGCGGTCTTCAAGTAAGACATTCAATCGGCAACGGCAAATGTTTACCTCTTCTGCTACTGTGACGTCATGGATGCTGTTTAGACCTTTCCGGACTGGTGTTTGACCAACAGTTACCTTTTGTAGTGCTCCACCTATCCTTTTGGATTATGAAGATCCATCCCAATGATTAGGGGGGTTGGTTGCCTATTCGCATAAGATAGTGTTTTGGAAATCAAATATAA
>NC_081553.1:212441845-212516391 GCF_963082655.1 Stomoxys calcitrans
TAGACCGATCATCCGATTGAGGGTCTAAGTCACATAAAAGCCACATTTATTATCCGATTCCCCTCCCGATATCTAAAATTTATATAGCCTATGTTTACTTCCAGACCATTCTACCCAATCTGTGAAAATATAAAGGTAATGGGTTCAGCCGTTTTCGTGTCTATGCGGAACAAACAAAAAAACCGACAAACAAACACAAATTCAATTTTATTGGGTTGCCCAAAAAGTAATTGCGGATTTTTCATATAGTCGGCGTTGACAAATTTTTTCACAGCTTGTTACTTTGTAATTGCATTCTTTCTTCTGTCAGTTATCAGCTGTTACTTTTAGCTTTCTTTAGAAAAAAAAAAAATGTAAAAAAAGTATATTTGACTAGAGTTCATTCTAAGTTTTATTAAAAATGCATTTACTTTCTTTTAAAAAATCCGCAATTACTTTTTGGGCAACCATATATATAAGAGGATATTTTTTTACTGAATTATTAAAAAATAAGTTTTAGAAATGCCATTGATAATCTATTTCTCTTTGCCTTAGTTAATAACTTAATTTTCTTCTTTCTCCCTCTCTCTCTCTCTCTCCCTCTCTCTCATTTTGCAGATATGTAACCTTTTTCGTCTACCATGAGCATAACTTAAGGCGTCAGCACTAACAAGGGGAGCATAATCAAAAAGAAGCATAAAGGAAAAATCCAAAGGCTGTAACAGGTTACTACACATCCACATAACGTTCTGCCAAGTGTCATCCATTGCTGGCAACAACGGCAGAGGACCCTGAGCAAAAACCCGGTAGGCGGAGATTTTGTTGATTACTTCATTTGTTTAAATCTTTGGTGTAAAACAAACACGTAGCAGCACTAAAATGACTGGAAACGAATCATCAAATGGGCCGTATTGATTTAAAGAAAAAAAAAAAAAAACAAAAAACGAAACAAACACATGTTTAGGTTATTGCCACTCAGCCGTGTATACAAACATAAACAGCCATAAGGACAACTATACAGTGATGCTGCTGTCATAGCACTGATTGGGATGCTTGCCATCATCATCATAAAAATCCTTCCATACCTTCAGTTACAATATCTGTCACATACATGCATACACAAACATTTACAGCAGGCTCAATCACACACACACACACACACACACACCAGCATACGCGCTTTCTTCCACACCGACACATACACAGTCGCTTGCACCCCATATGCTGCTTTCTGATATTGATTTATGTTCATTGTATTATAATAATTATTGAATATTTTTCATATTTTTTTTTTCTTTCTTGAAGCAGAGTCAAGGATTTTCTAGTCTTTCAGTCACATATTGAGAGGCGTGTGCCGGATGTTGTTCATTTGTGCTAGGCATTGAAGCTGCCTGATAAAGACATTGTCCTTGCATACGCCAAGGTATCCTTCCATCTAACCGTTTTTATTGAAAGTGACAGGAATTTGATGAATTTTTAAATGGATTTTCTTGGGGTTTATTTGCTGGCATATGCAAACCTGTGTGTTAGGGTATTAAGTCAAGGAATGAATTAAAAAAGGGTTAAATTAAAGAAAAAAAAAAAAAACTTCCACGATAAAAAGCTTTAACTTTTTTGAGAGCATGGTTTCTTAAGGGACCTACTAGCGTTTAAGATGGCTGTGTTTTTATTCATTAATAGAAAGCTGATTTTTTATTAGAAATATTCAGATTCGTGAACTCAACCATTTTGGAGGTATTGCGCCCAGAGTAATTTGGTTATAAGCTGAATAGAAGCTCGACTTATAAAGAGGAAGTATATATCCTGTGGTATGGGCGGGGTGTTGCCTTCAAGCACGACATTCAATCGGCAACTGTTAACCTCTTCTGTATGGGCGGGGTGTTGCCTTCAAGCACGACATTCAATCGGCAACTGTTTACCTCTTCTGCTACTGTGACGTCATGGATGCTGTTTAGACCTTTCCAGACTGGTGTTTGACCAACAGGTAAACTTTTGTAGTGCTCCAGCTATCCTTTTGGATTATGAAGATCCATCCCAATGATTAGGGGGGTTGGTTGCCTATTCGCATAAGATAGTGTTTTGGCTGGTTGCCTTGATAGCAGTCCACACTGCTGAAATCAAATATAAGGGGTTCTTCGAAAATGAAGAATTTTGATCACCAGATGGCAGTGGTCCACATCAGAACTAAGAAGACAAACTTTCGCAGTTCATAGAGCAGAATTCTGTAAGGTTTCCATCTCACCTATAGCATAGTTGACACTGGCGCTGCATAGTTTACCTGTGATTTGGCATTGACTTTTAAGCAGTCCACAGAGTTTCATTGTTTTCATGACAAGCCGCCTGATTCTTCACATGTGACTTGAGGACCTTGTGGCTACTTTTGACTTTGTCACAAATTGCCTTGGAATATGAGAGGAAGACTCGGAAAGGCAGTAATGTAGTTGGTGGTCGATATCATTACGCCATCGCCACCTAAATTCAGCTAGAGGCCTATGTCCACTCTCCATTTGGTGGACAATGCGACCGAAGATTAGTGGCAAATGCAAAATTTTGCCCATGAACATTCCACCAAGGAACAGGGGCAAACTTCTCACACATCAATCAGTGCAGTCCGATTCAAGTTTAAGATCAATGATAAGGGGCCTCCCTTTTATAGCCGAGTCCGAACGGCGTGCTACAGTGCGACACCTCTTTGGAGAGAAGTTTTTACATGGCATAGTAGCTCACAAATGTTGCCAGCATTAGGAGAGGAAAACCACCGCTGAAAATTTTTTTCTAATGGTCTCGCCAGGATTCGAACCCAGACGTTCAGCGTTATAGGCGGACATGCTAACATCTGCGTTACGATGGCGACACCTCTATGGAGAGAAGTTTTTATATGGCATATTAGCTCACAAATATTGCCAGCATTAGGAGGGGAATATCACCGCTGAAAATTTTTTTCTGATGGTCTCGCCAGGATTCGAACCCAGGCGTTCAGCGTTATAGGCGGAAATGCTAACATCTGCGTTATGGTGGTACATAACTTAAAATTTCTTGACAAAGGAATTCGAGGCGAAATGGGCGGCCAGAAGCAGTGGTGCTACAATCGGCCGCGTGTGTTTCAATGTTCATACCGCCTACAAGGGGTGGAATGCAAGATAAGTAGAGGTAAGGCAATGCCAATGCTTTTACTTCTTATTCCTGAGTTCCACATATGACGGCGTCCAAAAAAAATAATAATATGCGATCCAAGAATTCAGTCTGGGCTGGAGCCTAGTGTTGGATAAATCGACAAAGAGATTAATGTGGTCATCTAACGATGACTTAAAGTCTCTAGGGATAGTCATGTGAAACAGTTTGATTTAATTGAGATCTCGGATGGTGAAGGCATGGAAAACAGTCTTCACAATTTAAGAAATTTTTGCTCATGCTCGCCAAATGCAAAATCTTCTGTTTTCGAATTATTGCCGGAATTTAGGGGTGGGCTCACTTTGCCCATTTTACAGACAAAAGGATGTTTCTAAGTTGTAAGGCTACTGCAAGAGAAAGGAGATAGGTCTGTTCAATACTTCTTGTCCTGAATCCTTGCCTGGCTTCTTAGGGAAGGGCCTCAAATTTCTTGGCTATTGGTAAGAGATCGGGAGATCGATGTGTACTATTCTCCTTACCTCAAATCTTTGTCTGGCTTCAGTAGCAGAACTAGTTTCAAGACATTATAAACAATGAGTGTCCTTTGGCAGGACCTCGTTTTTCGTGGATACCTTGAGTGATACAGAGGCTACGATGCTTGACGGAGAGGGAAACAGCATACAATGCTGCTAGCTATGAATTCGGAGAAGAGTTCCACTTACGATATGCCAAAGGTACTTTGACACTGTGACGAGTATGTAAGCGATGGTTAGTATGCATGGGCATGGAAATAGTGGCTTCTGTATTGGCGGAATATCAGACAAAACGCCGATAACTGCCAAGAAGACACTTCCGTTTAGGCGGAAACCAGGCAAAACTCGAACAACTACTAACTTGAAGACCAAATTGTTTCACCCATAATGTGACCAATGTACTAAGTGACCATAACGAGAAGGAAAGCGGAAGGATAAACTGTGCAAATCTCGTTGAGTTACTCCTGTGACTTACCAAATACCGGAGAAAATGGCGGCAAATGCGGGTATGGAGGCCTGATTGGTTCACTACCCACATGAAGATAACACCTCGTGACCATTTAAGCTAGGACGGACGAATGGAGACCAAAGGACGCACGGGCACGCGGGCAATTACGAACTTGAAGACCAATTGTTTCACCCACAATGTGACGAAGGTACTAAGTGACCATAATGAGAAGGAAAGCGGAAGGATAAACTATGCAAATCTGGTTGAGTTTCACCTGTGACTTAGCAAATACCGGAGAAAATGGTGGCGAATGCGGATATAGAGACCTGATTGATTGACTCCCAACATGACGAAGGCACTTTGTGATCGTTTTAGCTAGAACCGGACGAATGAAGACCGCGAACCTGGCTCAGTGGCTGCGGCGTCCAAAGGTCGGGCAATTACGAACTTGAAGACCAAATTGTTTCACCACAATGTGACCAAGGTACTAAGTAACCGCAACGAGTAGGTAAACGGAAGGCTAAACTGTGCAAATGTGGTTGAGTTACTTCTGTGACTTAGCAAATACCGGAGAAAACGGCGGCAAATGTGGGTATGGAGACCTGGTTCACTCCCAACATGACGAAGGCACTCTGTGATCGTTTTAGCTAGAACCAAACGAATGAAGATCGCGCAGCTGGTTCAGTGGGTGCTATGTCCAAAGGACGCACGGGCTGCTGCGTCCAAAGGACACCGCTCAAAACGCTGGCAATTGCAGACTTGTAATTGGATCACTCGCGATAAGACGGCAACACGATGTAACCATCACAAGCGTTATCGTATATAGGGAGCACCATATGGCCTCTGTGGTTTCTGTATCTGAGAGATACCAGTAAAAACACTGGCGTCGTGGCTTATATTGGGGAATGGTTTACTTGCAATGTAGCAGAGCTAGAACGCGACAGGCACTGGCTCAGTCGCACTCTGCAGGTATTGGCTCATGGCCCCTACCAAAAGCAAAGGGTACTAAAACCACCTAGGGAAATAGTGGCCTCAGTACACTTTTTCTAAGGAAAGGGTAGAATTGGTACACTATCCCTAAGGAAAGGGCCATATTACAATAGTACCGATTCCCTGAGAAAAGGGAAATATTAGCAAATTTCCGCTCATAGCATTTTCAAAGAAAAAATTTTTCCCTAAGATAAGTGTAGTTTTAGTAAACTTTCACTAGAGAAAGGGAATTTTAAGTACCCTTATCCCTGGGGGAGAGCTGTTTTAGTTACCTACCCCTTGTTTCCCATATTCCCAAAGAAAGGATAGTTTTAAAACCATATCTCTAGAGAAATTTTAGTTTTAGTGCCCTTTCCATAGAGAAAGGTTAGTTTCTTTCCTTAGGGAAATGATACTACAATAAAACTGACCTTTCCTTAGGGAAATGGTACTAGAACTACCCTTTCTCTAAGGTTAAGGTACTAAAACTACCCTTTCTCTAGGGATAGGGTACTAAAACTATCCTTTACCTATGGATAGGGTACTAAACCTACCCTTTCCTTAGGGATAGAGTACTAAAACTAGCCTTTCCTTAGGGATGAAGTACTAAAGCCACCATTTTCCAAGGGATGTGGTACTAAAACTACCCTGTCTCTAGGGATAAGATACTAAAACTACCTTTTCCAGAGGGAAATGGTACTGAATCTAGCCTTTAATCAGAAAAAAGGTAATTTTTCTCTGGTGAGAGGGTAGTGTCTGTACCCTTTCCCTAGAGGCTAAAGGCTAGTTTCAAAACCCTTTCCCTCGGGAAAGGGTAGTTTTTGTACCATATCCCTAGAGACAGGGTAGTTTTAATACCCCATTCCTAGGGAAATGGTAGTTTTAGTACCTTTACCCTAAGGAAAGGGTAGTTTTAGTACCCCATCCCATTAGTGAATTTGTTTGTAACATCCAGAAGGAAGAGAGATAGACCCATTGATAAGTATACCAATCGACTCAGAATCACTTTCTGATTCGATATCTGTCTGTTTGTCCGTCTTCCCATGTTAATTTGTGTACAAACTACAGGTCGCAGTTTTCATCCGATCGTATTCAAATGATGAGAGGGTAGATTTAGTATTTTTTCACTAATGACAGGGTTGTCTTAGTACCCTGCCCCTAGCGAGAGGGTAAATGTAGTACCATTTCCCTAGTGAAAGGGTGGTTTTAGTACCTTGCCCCTAGTGAGAAGGTAGATTTACTTCCCTTTCCCTAGTGAGGGGATAGTTTTAGTACTCTTTCCCTTGTGAAAGGGTACCCTTTCTCTAGAAGGTTGAATTTGCATCCCTTCCCTGGTGAAAGGGTAGTTAGCCATGTCCGTCCGTCTGTCTGTTGAAATCACGCCACAGTCTTTAAAAATAGAGATATTGAGCTGAAACTTTGCTCAGATTCTTTATTTGTCCATAAGCGGATGGGTTATATCAGACTATATCTTGATATAGCCCACATACGGACCGATCCGAGGATTTGGGGTCTTAGGCCCATAAAAGCCACATTTATTATCCGAATTTGTTGAAATTTGGGATAGTGGGTTGTGTTAGGCCCTTCGATATCCTTTTTCAATTTGGCTCGGATCGGTCTGGATTTGGATATAGCTGCCATATAGACCAATCCGCCGATTTAGGGTCTTAGGCCCATAAAAACCACATTTATAATCCAATTTTGCTGAACTTTGGGACAGTGGGTTGTGTTAGGCCCCTCGACATCTTTTTTTCAATATGGCTCAGATCGGTTCAGATTTGGATATAGCTGCCATATAGACCGATCTCTCGATTTAAGGCTTTGAGCCCATATAAGGCGCATTTATTGTCCGATTTCGTCGAAATTTGGGACAGTGAGTTGTGTTAGGACCATTGACATCCTTCTTTAATTTAACACAGATCGGGCCAGATTTGGATTTAGCTGCCATATAGACCTGTCTCTCGATTTAAGGTTTTGGGCCCATAAAAGTCACATTTTTTGTCCGATATCGCGAAAATTTGAGACAGTGACTTGTGTTGGGACCTTCGACATTCTTTTTCAATTTGGCTCAGATCGGTCCAGATTTAGATATAGCTGCCATATAGACCGATCTCTCGATTTAAGGTTTTGGGCCCACAAAAGGCGCCTTTATTGTCTGATGTCGCCGAAATTTTGGACAGACAGTTTTATTAATTCCCTCGATATTCTTCTTTAATTTGGCTCGATCTCTCGATTTAAGGCTTTGAGCCCATATAAGACGCATTTATCGTTCGATTTCGTCGTAATTTGGGATAGTGAGTTGTGTTAGGACCTTTGACATCCTTCTTTAATTTGACACAGGCCGGGCCAGATTTTGATATAGCTGCCATATAGACCTGTCTCTCGATTTAAGGTTTTGGGCCCATAAAAGTCACATTTTTTGTCCGAAGTCGCGGAAATTTGAGACAGTGACTTGTGTTGAGACTTTCGACATTCTTTTTCAAATTGGGTTAGATCGGTCCAGATTTGGAAATAGCTGCCATATAGACCGATCTCTCGATTTAAGGTTTTTGGGCCATTTATGGCGCATTCATTGTCCGATTTCTCCGAAACTTGGGACGGTGAGCTATGTTAAGCCCCTCAACATACTTCTTCAATATAGCACAGATCGGTCTAGATTTGGGTATAGCTACCATAAAGACCTGTCCCTCGATTTAAGGTTTTGGGCCCATAAAAGTCACTTTTTTGTCCGATTTCGCGGAAATTTGAGGCTGTAACTTGTGTTGAGACTTTCGACATTCTTTTTCAATTTGGTTCAGATCGGTTCAGATTTTGATATAGCTGCCATATAGAAAGATCTCGCGATTTAAGGCTTTGGGCCATAAAAGGTGCATTTATAATCCGATTTCACTGATGTTATGTTAGGCTTTTTGACATGCGTGTTGTATATGGTTCAGATAGGTTTATTTTTAGATATGCTAAAAACACCAATGTTTTGTTAAACACAGTTGAACAATGACTTATTAGTATTGGTCCAAATCGGATCATATGTCTATGTAGATGCTATGGGACATAAGGTATGAAATTTTCACCGAAATTTAATGAAAGGTGGTTTACATATATACCAGAGGTGGTGGGTATCCAAAGTTCGGCCCGGCCAATCTGAACGCCTTTTTACTTGTTCTAGTTACCCTTTTCCTAGGTAAAGGGAGGTTTGGTTCCCTTTTCCTAGTGAAAGGGTATTTATTATGCCCTTTCCTAGTGAGAGGTTGGTTCTAGTACCTTTTTCCTGGTAAAGGGGTAGCTTTAGTACCCTTTTCTAAGGGAAAAGGTAGTTTCAGTACACTTTCCCTGGTAAAAAGGTGGTCTCAGTACCCTTTCCTAAGGGAAAGGGTAGTTTCATTACACCAAGGGAAGGGGTTGTTGTAGTACTCTATCTCTGGTAGTGTTCTATTTGTGCATTAGTGCACTTTTCTAAGGATACGATAGTATTGGTACGCTTTGCCTAAGTAAAGAATTGTAATTGTACCCTTTCTCTAAGAAAAGGGTAGTTTCAGTATCATCATATGAATATGTCGATATTTTGGTTGGTTTAAAATTTCTAGATTTGATCTACAGTGCGATTTTTTTTTTTTTTTGACTGATGCACTTTTTGCCTTATTTGAAGCCTTCTCTCACAATTTACTAACATTTCTGGAATATTTTCTTTTTTTGACTTATTATACCTACCTCATTAATTAAAAGAATTCAATTCAATGGCTTAACGTTTTCTGGGAGTGTTCCGTGGGTGTGGGGGTGTGTGTTGTTGGTAAAGTGTGTTATATGTTTGAAATTTACCCCCACAAACATTTGCATACTTATAGGCGCTCATTGACTCGCGTGAGCACACTCACACACACACACACATACACACTCTCTCTAATAAGTAGTACATGCACGCACGAATGTTTCCCCACTCTCATATGAACTCATTCATAGCTATTGTGTGCCACAGCCGGTTTCCTAATCGAGCGGAAGTGTGTAACGAATATAAGCATACATCCGGCTGAATGAAGGGTGGGCCAAGGTGGTATGGGGTAGAACTTTCGCTGAGTTAGGTAAGGCTATATGTGTGCCATGAGATTAATTGGATGGATAGCGAATGGTGTAGCACAAAAGGCGATGGGCAAGGTAGACTAGAAGCTCAGCACAAATGTAAAGACCTGCTGTTTGAAAAAATTAAACTTGATGAGTTTAGCCTTTTTTTGTTCGTTTTTCTATGTGTTTTGTATGTATGATTAAAGTGGTTGAAATGGTCAAGTGCCATCACTTGATATGTAAATAGTTAGCTTGGTAATTGTAAATAGAAAATTTTTAATGTCTTTCTCTGTAAATCTCTGCGGACTTATTACTCATTGGTCTGCTGGTGAGAAAGGCTTGAGTTCCTCAATTTAATTTTTGGCTTTATGTTTTGTATAAAAATTATAATTTTTTATATTTAATTTTATTCTTGATTTAGAATTCTTCCACCCCATTAACACCACCACCAACACATGCATCATACATCATATATGTATTTAGTCTTTAAGTATTTTTGTACTTGTCTTTTAGGTAAACAATAAAAAATCCAAAAAAAAGAATAAGAAAAAAATCGAGATTATAAGTAAGTCATACATACAACCACACCCAAAACACTCACAAAGCCACATAAAATGTAAATGAAACTAAGTGAAAACCCCAAACTAAGTAAAACAAAACCTAATAATAACATTAAGCATAAAAGAGACATAAGAAAAGAGAAACGAAAGAAAACGCCACAATAAAAGAAAGAAAGAACAAAAATGAAAGATAATACAAAATAATTTAAATCTAATTTAAATTCATAAAAAAGGAACGAATTAAGAACAAAAAAACAAAAAAAAAAAAACCGAAGAAACAAAAAACGATGGAAAATTAGAACTTAAGGAAGAGAAAAAAAATTCAAATAAAAATGAAAATGAATGAGAAAAAAAGTGTCTATGGGTTTTGTTTCCTTATTTACTTTGTCAAACGGAAATGGCCACATTAAACATTCACAACGGAAATGCTGTTGGAAAAGCATTTTTTCATCTGCTTCTCTAGCTTACGCCTCATTTAATTTGACTTTAAGATTTTATGGTAGGGATGGTTCGTTGGCTGGTTGGTTGCAGGCAGATGATATGCTTAAGTATGCCAACAAGTTAAGCAGTAAGAAAGTAAGTATAACGACCATTGTATATGCGTTTAAAAATCTCTTTGGGTTTTTTTTTTCTTTTGCGAGCAGGAGGGTGAGTTGGAGAAGCTTTACGGATAGAGTCAAGTGGTAAGTTGAGCATTAAAAAAAAGACTCCTAGCAATTAGTGCAGATTTTATGTAACAAGTTGAGAATTTATGTTTTTTTACAGACGACACATTACTCCGTTTCCTAGGGCTTCTTTGCCACAAAATACAGTGATGCTAACTTTGTGTTTTTTTCGTTTCTTCTTTTTTTTTGGTTTCTTCTTTCAAACAAATGAGTCTTTTGGGAGTAATGGCAGTTTGCAAAACACCTTATTGTTTTTATAACATTTTTAAAGTGGCTAGAGTATGTTTTCTTTATCTTATCAAAATGGTCCAATTAGTGCTGGGTGATGTTGAACTTTTTTTTTTTGGGAGAAATGTTGTTGCGAAAAATTGTATGTAGATAAATACAGAAAATGAAAACGCCACAGTTTATAAACTGTGAGTATTTTAAAGAAAATTGATTAAAAATTGACAAGGAATGTATGCTTCATATTGTTTTAAAAACGCTTAGCAGAAATTTGTAGCTTCTGAGTACCATATATAATATAAATATAAAAGTTTATAATATTATAAGCCATAGGCAATGTGGGAATGATGATGAAACGTTGCACTATAGGATAGAGTAAAAAAAAAAACAAGTAAAAAGGCGTTAAGTTCGGCCGGGCCGAACTTTGGATACCCACCACCTCGGGTACATATGTAAACCACCTTTCATCAAAATTCGGTGAAAATTTCATACCTTATACTCATATACCTCATACCGATCTGAACTATATACGACACGGATGTCGAAAAGCCGAACATATATCACTGTGTCAAATTTCTGTGAAATCGGATTATAAATGCGCCTTTTATGGGGCCAAGACTTTAAATCGAGATATCGGTCTACATGGCAGCTATATCCAAATCTGGACCGATTTGGGCCAAGTTGCATAAACATGTCGAAGAGCCTAACAGTAAGCACTGTCCCAAATTTCGGCGAAATCGGACAATAAATGCCTCTTTTATGGGCCCTAAACCTTAAATCCAGAGATCGGTCTATATGGCAGCTATATTCAAATCTGAACCGATCTGGGCAAAATTGAAGAAGGACGTCGAAGAGACTAACCAAACTCACTGTCTCAAATTTCAGCGACATCGGACAAAAAATGCGTCTTTTATGGCCCCAAAACCTAAAACCTAGATATCGGTCTATATGGCAGCTATATCCAAATCTGAACCGATCTGTGCGATATCGCAGAAGTATGTCAAGGGGCTTAACTTAACTCACTGTTCCAAATTTCGGGGACATCGGGCAATAAATGAGCATTTTATGGGCCCAAAACCATAAATCAAGAAATCGGTCTATATGGCAGCTATATCCAAATTTGAACCGATCTGGACCAAATTGAAGAAATATGTCAAAGGGCCTAACACAGCTCACTATCTTAAATTTAAGCAAAATCGGATAATGAATGTGGCTATTGTGGGCCTTACACCATAAATCGGAGAATCGATCTATATGGCAGCTATATCCAAATCTGAACCGATCTGAGCCAAATTAACGAAGGATGTCGATGGGCCTTACACAATTCACTGTCTCGAATTTCATCAAAATCGGATAATAAATGTGGCTTTTCTGGGCCTGAGACCCTAAACCGGAGGATCGGTCTATATGGCAGCTATATCCAAATCTGAACCGATCTGGGCCAATTTAACGAAGGATGTCAAAGGGCCTAAGACAATTCACTGCCCCGAATTTCATCAAAATCGGATAGTAAATGTGGCTTTTGTGGGTCTAGACCCAAAATCGGAGGATCGGTCTATATGGCAGCTATATCCAAATCTGAACCGATCTGGACCAAATTAAAGAAACATGTCAAAGGGCCTAAGACAACTCACTGTCCCAAATTTCAGCGAAATCGGACCATAAGTGTGGCTTTTATGGGCCTTAGACCCTAAATCGGAGGATCGGTCTATATGGCAGCTATATCCAAATCTGGACCGATCTGAGCCAAATCGTCAAAGGATGTTGAAGGGCCTAACATAACTCACTGCCCCAAATTTCAACAAAATCGGATAATAAATGTAGCTTTTATGGGCCTAAGACCCTAAATCGGCGGATCGGTTTATATGGGGGCTATATCAAGATATAGTCCGATATAGCCCATCTTCGAACTTAACCTGCTTATGGACAAAAAAAGACTCTGTGCAAAATTTCAGCTCAATATCTCTATTTTTAAAGACTGTAGCGTGATTTCAACAGACAGACGGACAGACGGACGGACATGGCTAGATCGTCTTAGATTTTTACGCTGATCAAGAATATATATACTTTATAGGGTCGGAAATGGATATTTCGATGTGTTGCAAACGGAATGACAAAATGAATATACCCCCATCCTTCGGTGGTGGGTATAAAAACAAGTAAGAGCGTGCTAAGTTTGGCAGGGTTGAATCTAATATACCCTCCATCATGGATCGCATCTGTCGAGTTCTATGCGCGGTATCTCTTTTTAAGCAAGCAAAGAATATTGAATAAGAACTGTTATGCTATTGGAGCTATATCAAGTTATAGTCCTATTCGGACCATAAATGAATGCTGAACATTGTAGAAGTCATCGTGTAATATTTCAGTTCATTCGGATAAGAATTGCGCCTTGTAGGGGCTCAAGAAGCAAAATCGGGAGATAGGTTTATATGGAAGCTGTATCAAGCTATTGATTGATTCAGACTATATTAGACACGTATGTTGAAGGTCATGAGAGAAGTCGTTGTACAAAATTTCAGCCAAATCGGATGAGAATTGAGCCCTCTAGTGGTTCAAGAAGTCAAAATCGCAGATCGGTTTATATGGCAGCTATATCAGGATATGTACCGATTTGCGCCATACTTAGCACAGTTATTGGAAGTCATAACAAAACACGTCGTGCGAAATTTCATTCCAATCGGATGAGAATTGCGCCCTCTAGAGGCTCAAGAAATCAAGACCCAAGATAGGTTTATATGACAGCTATATCAGGTTATGAACCGATTTAAACCATACTTGGCACAGTTGTTTAATATCATAACAAAACACGTTGTGCTAAATTTCATTCCAATCGAACTAGAATTGCGCACTCTAGAGGCTCTAGAAGTCAAGACCCACGATCGGTTTATATGGCAGCTATATCAGGTTATTGACCGATTTGAACCATACTCGCACAATTGTTGAATATCATAACGAAACACGTTGTGCAAAATTTCATTCCAATCGGATAAGAATTGCGCACTCTAGAGGCTCTAGAACTCAAGGTCTAACATCGGTATATATGGCAGCTATATCAGGTTATGAACCGATTTGAACCATACTTGGCACAGTTGTTAAATATCATAAGAAAATACGTTGTGCAAAATTTCATTCCAATCGGATAAGAATTGCGCCCTCTAGAGTCTCAAGAAGTCAAGACCCAAGACCGGTTTATATGACAGCTATATCATGTTATGAACCGATTTGAACCATACTTGGCACAGTTGTTGAATATCATAACAAAATACGTTGTGTAAAATTTCATACCAATCGGATTAGAATCAAGACCCAAGATCGGTGTATATAGCAGCTATATCAAAACATGGACCGATATGGCCTATTTACAATTCCAACCGACCTACACTTATAAGAAGTATTTGTGCAAAATTTCAAGCGGCTAGCTTTACTCCTTCGAAAGTAAGCGTGCTTTCGACAGACAGACGGATGGACGAACGGACGGACAGACGGACGGACATGGCTAGATCGACATAAAATGTCACGACGATCAAGAATATATATACTTTATGGGGTCTCAGATGAATATTTCGAGTAGTTACAAGCAGAATGACGAAATTAGTATACCCCCATCCTATGGTGGAGGGTATAAAAGCTAATAAAATATGGTGATGTCCAAATTTTAAAGACCCTAGTTGGTCATCTCGGCTATCCGGAAACTTTTTTGTGCTACCTAATATTTATACCCTACACCACCACTGTGGTACAGGGTATTATAGATTTGTGCATTTCGTTGCAATGCTAAGAAGAAGAAGAGCTTTGAAGTGACTGTAAACAACACAAGAAGCGCTCGTATGTCAAAACGTTCTGAGTACGTATAACCTCAATAATGTCAAGATTAACGATAGAGCTGTCAGTTTGCAACACAATGGTTGTCCAATCCCGAAATATAAAAGGCAACCCTCGTATTATTATATTGTAGCTCATAGGATAGCGTGTCCTCCTATGATGCTGAATGACTGGATTCGAATGCTGACGAGAAAATCAGAAAAAAATTTTCAGCGGTTTCAATTCAAAGCGTTTTAACGATGTCCGTGTGCCTGTCCGTCCGTCCGTCCGTCCATCCGTCCGTCTGTCCGTCCATCTGTCCGTCCGTCTGTCCGTCCGTCTGTCCGTCCATCTGTCCGTCTGTCCGTCCGTCCGTCGGTCCGCCCGTCCGTCCATCCGTCCATCCGTCCGTCCATCCGTCCGTCCGTCCATCCGTCCGCCCGTCTGCCTGTCCGTCCATGAGTCCAGTCCATGAGACAGATGTTGAGATATTGAGTTGAAATTTTCGACAGACGCGTCTTTCTTCCATACGCAAGTTAAGTTCTTGATTGGGCCAAATCGAACTAAATTTGGATATAGCTCCCATACAGACCGATCTGATGATTTAGGGTCTTAAGAAAATAAACGTCTCCCGGCATCCGCACCAAATACGGTTTAGATCGGACTATGTTTAGATATAGCTGCCATATAGACCGTTCTGCCGATTTGGGGTCTTAAGCCCATAAAAGCCGCAATTATTACCCGATTTCTCTGGAATTTCAAACGGTGAGTTGTTCTAAGCCTCCCGACATCCGACATAAATATGGTTAATATCGGACTATATTTCGATATAGCTGCCATTTAGACCGATCTGCCGATTTAGGGTCTTAATCTCATAAAAAGTGAATTTGGTGCTCGATTTCGCTGAAACTGTGACTTGTATAAGAGTTCTCGTGGCCTCAATCAAATATGATCCAGACCAGTTCCGATTTGCATATCACAATGGATATGGTAGTGGAGTTGTTATAAAAGAGAATGGTTAATTTATCCATGATGGTGGTGGGTATCCAAAGTTTGGTACGGCCGGACGTTTTTTTCTTGTTTTATTTTTTTTCAAAATTTTAGTAGTTGACACCACTGACCCCCTTAAGATTTACAACTCTGAGAGCGTGTAACAAGTTAATGGCTTATATCTAGGCACACATTTTGGCCAAGTACATCTTTGGCCCTTTATGCTTTTTAACGCGCTTTGCTCTCTTCCTGTCAATGGTGGCATAGTGGCAGACCTTAAGGACATCTTTCGTTGTTCTGTTTTTAATTGCTACCGGTTTTCCCGGGGGCCAAGAATTAGGCTCTTAGCCACATTATCATTTGCTATGCCGTTTGCATCTCTTTTACTTATTGCTTAATTTTATGGCATAGTTTATCTTTTTCCTGTCTGCGTGTATTGTACTGCAGTCGTACACTGTTGGTTACTCAGTGTAGCGAGTAGTGAAGTGTGTTTGAGATGTAGGCTTCCGGTCAGACAAAGGGGGGGTGGTTCAGCTAGCAGTCAAGCATAGCTGTGTAATTCGGAAATTACAATTATGCCTAGGTGTGGTCGTAAATTTTCTTTTCTCTTTTTCGCTTTGCGAAGTGTGAGATTTGATATTTAATTTGCGTTTATTTGTTAACATAAATGGCCTGTCCGATGAGGATGTGGAGAATTTTAATTACTCTTAATTGTGTTTATTGTCTGGATTACAAAGCAAAATTCGATGATTTAGGGAATCATAAGATAAGATGGGTAGACAAATGACAAAGAAAGAAAATGAAGGGGAAGTCATGGTGCTTAGTTTAAATTATTTTTGTTGTTACTAAAAGCATCACCATGGTGTTGGGTATTGCGTTGTTCATTAAATATGAATCTTAATTCAATTGTGTGGTCATGTTTTGTTGCAATTTCTACAAAGTTACAAACCACTGGGCTTGAATCTTGGCGCCACCATTTGTAGACTTTGGCATGTTTGTTAAAATGAAAAAAATTTTCATATCATTTACCTATGCCGATGAGGGACTGTTAAAAAAATGTTCTCCCTTTAATTTGATGCTAGCCCTTTAGTATTTTTTAAATTCCAACCAGGTGTAGAATTTCCAAACACACGATGATTTGGCTAAGGCATACAATTTGATGGCACAAAGCCTTTTGGGGACAATGTTTTTTGCATTTTTATACCCACCACCGTAGGATAGGGTGTATATTCATTTAGTCATTCCGTTTGCAACACATCGAAATATCAATTTCCGATCCTACGTATATGGTATATATACTTCGGATCGTCATAAAAATCTAAGACGATTTAACGATGTTCGTGTCTGTCCGTCTGTCCGTCCGTCCGTCCGTCTGTTTTAATCACTCTACAGGCTTCAAAAATTGAGATATGGAGCTGAAATTTGGCTCAGATACGTCTTTTTGATGCACGTTGGTTAAGTTCTTGAACGGGCCAAATCGGACCATATTTGGATATATCTGCTATATAGACCGATCTGCCGATAAAGGGTCTAATGCCCATATATCCTTATTTTTAATCCGATTTCGCTGAAATTTGAAACAGTGAGTAGTCTAAGGCTTCCCAAAAACTGACCCAAATATGGTTCAGATCGGACTATATTTAGATATAGCTGTCATATAGACCGATCTCCCGATAAGGGGTCTGAAGGCCATAAAAACTTTATTTTTCATCCGATTTTGCTGAAATTTGAAACAGTGGTAAGTTTTAAGCCTCCCAATATAGGACCTAAATATGGTTCAGATCGGACTATATTCAGATATAGCTACCATATAGACCGATCTCTCGATAAAGGGTCAGAATGCCATAAAAACAACTGCCATATCGACCTATCTACCGACAAAGGGTCTGAAGCCCATAAAAGCTTTATTATCTAACCGATTTCGCTTAAATTTGAATCTATGAGTAGCTTTAGACCTCCCAAAATAGGGCCCAAATATGGTTCAGATCGGACTATATTTAGATATCCCCGTCATATAGACCGATCTGCCGATAAAGGGTCTGAAGCCCATAAAAGCTCTATTTATTACCCGATTTCGCTGAAATTTGAAACGGAGGGTTATTTTAAGCCTCCCGACATCTGACCCGAATATCGTTTAGATCGGACTATATTTAGATATAGCTGCCACATTGACTGATCTCCAGATAAAGGGTCTGAGGCCCATAAAAACTTTATTTGTTAACCGATTTCGCTGAGATTTCCAACAGTGAGTTATTTTAAGCCTCCCGACATCTGACCCATAAATGGTTCAGATCGGAGTGTATTTAGATATAGCCGTCATATAGACCGATCTCCCGATAAGGGGTCTAAAGCTCATAAAAGCTGTATTTATTGCCCGATTTTGCTGAAATTTCCAACAGTGGGTTATTTTAAGCCTCCTGACATCGGACATAAATATGGATTACAGCGGTCCATATTTAGATATAGCTGCTATATAGACCGATCTCCAGATTAAAGATCTGAAGTCCATAAAAGCTTTATTTTTTATCCGATTTCGCTGAAATTTGGAATTATGTGCAGTCTTAAGCTTCTTAACATCCGACTTAAATATGGTAAAGATCGGACTATATTTAGATATAGCTGCGATTTTGACCGATCTGCTGGTAAAGGGTCTGAAACCCATAAAAGCTCTATTTATTACCCGATTTCGTTAAAATTTGAAACAGTGGATAGTTTTACACCTTCCAACATAGGACCCAAATATGGTGCAGATCGGACTATATTTGGATATAGCTGCCATATAGACCGATCTCCAGATAAAGGGTCTGAAGCACATAAAAGCTTTATTTGTTAACCGATTTCGCTGAAATTTGAGACAATGGGTAGTTTTACACCTTCCAACATAGGACCCAAATATGGTGCAGATCGGACTATATTTAGATATAGCTGCCATATAGACCGATCTCCAGATAAAGGGTTTGAAGCCCATAAAAGCTCTAACTTTTGAAAGAGTAGAGCTAGTCGCTTGAAATTTTGTACAAATACTTATTTTAGGTGTGGGTCGGTTGTGATTGCAAAAAGGCCAAATCGGTCCATGTTTTGATATAGCTGCCATATAAACCGATCTTGGGTCTTGACTTCTTGAGCCTCCAGAGGGCGCAATACTCGTCTGATTTGACTGAAATTTCTTACATAGTGTTTTGGTATTACTTCTAACAACTGTGCCTCATATGGCTGAAATCGGTTTATAACCTGATATAGCTGCCATATAAACCGATCTTGGGTCTTGACTTGTTGAGCCTCTAGAGGACGCAATTCTCACTCAATTTGACTGAAATTTTGCACATAGTGTTTTGATATCACTTCCAACAACTGTGCGCAGTATGGATCACATCGGTCTAAAACCTGATATAGCTGCTATATAAACCGATCTTGGGTCTAGACTTCTTGAGCCTCCAGAGGGCGCAATACTCGTCTGATTTGACTGACATTTCTCACATAGTGTTTTAGTATTACTTCTAACAACTGTGCCTCATATGGTTGAAATCGGTTCATAACCTGATATAGCTGCCATATAAACCGATCTTGGGTCTTGACATGTTGACCCTCTAGAGGGCGCAATTCCCATCCAATTTGACTGAAATTTTGCACATAGTGTTTTGATATCATTTCCAACAACTGTGCGAAGTATGGTCTATATCAGTTTGTAACCTGATATAGCTGCCATATAAACCGATCTTGGGTCTTGACTTCTTGAGCCTCTAGAGGGCGCAATTCTCGTCTGATTTGACTGAAAATTCGCACATAGTGTTTTGGTATGACTTCCAACAACTGTACGCAGTATGGTTTTCATCGGTCTATAACCTGACATAGCTGCCATATAAACCGATCTTGGGTCTTGATTTCTTGAGCCTCTAGTGGGCGCAATTCTCATCCAATTTCACTGAAATTTTGCACGTGGTGTTTTGGCATCACTTCCAACAACTGTGCCTCATATGGTTGAAATCGGTTTATAACCTGATATAGCTGCCATATAAACCGATCTTGGGTCTTGACTTCTTGAGCCTCTAGAGGGCGTAATTCTCGTCCGATTTGACTAAAATCTTGCACTTAGTGTTTTGATATCACTTCCAACAACTGTGCGCAGTATAGTTCACATCGGTCTATAACCTGATATAGCTGCCATATAAACCGATCTTGGGTCTTGAGTTTTTGAGCCTCTAGGGGGCGCAATTCTCATCAAATTTGACTGACATAGTGCAGTAGTGTTTTGATATCACTTCCAACAACTGTGCGAAGTATGGCTAAAATCGGTCCATGTTTTGATATAGCTACCATATAATCCGGTCTTGGGTCTTGACTTCTTGAGCTTTTAGAGGGCGCAACTCTCGTCCGATTTGACTGAAATTTTGCATATAGCGTTTTGATATCACTTCCAACAACTTTGTTTGGTATGGTCCAAATCGGTGTATAACCTGATATAGCAGCCATATGAACCGATCTGGGGATCTTGAGTTCTTAAGCCTCCAGAGAGTCCAATTCTCATCCGATTTGGCACAGATTTTGTACAACGGCTTCTCCGATGGCCTTCAACATACGTATGCAATATGGTCTGAATCGATCTATAGCTTGATACGGCTCCCATATAAACCGATCTCCCGATTTCGCTTCGTTAGCCCCGAATCGGTCTATAACTTGATATAGCTGCTCCTCCGTCCTTATTCATTATTCTTTGTTTGCCTAAAAACAGATACTGCGCAAAGAACTGATGCGACCATGGTGGAGTTTATATAAGATTCGGCCCGGCCGAACTTAGCACGCTCTTACTTGTTTTTTTTTTCCTTTTTTTTTTTTTTTTTTTTTTTTTTTTTTGTTTTCATCCATCAATGAACCAAAATAGATTTTTACAACAAATCTCTAGAGTTTAATGCCCTCTAAACAACACTCGTCTGACATTGTGTCAAATTTCCAATCATTTGTCATTTATTTGTTTTTTTTTTTGTATTTTTCAGACAGTATGCTCTGTTCGTTATGTTTTTATTCAAAAACTAGATTGAGTGTGGAAAAGCCATACAAATCTGTTTTGTTACAAAATCTGACACTTGCAAAGGACTACTACCCATATGGGGATTCGGGGTCAGAGGAGATGTGTGATTTGAATTTGATGCATAGAGAGCCAAACCATTGTTGCCTTTTAGTGACATTTTTAAACCAAAATTTCAATGAAAAACAACAGTCTGGACATTTTTTAATCTAAATTGTTTAGTCATTGATGGGTTTATATCTCCATATGTCACATGCTAATGATACACTCTAAAGGCCTTTTTAAACTGTTGACCATAAAGATGGAGAAAAAAAGAATAGTTTAATGAACAATGGTCGGTGAAGTCAGTGACTTTGCCAGAGATTAGTTTGTGTAGCCGTTTAAGACTAAAATTATGTCTGGACATTAAATTAATCGAAACAATGTGGCATAGTAGCAATGAAATGATTTGGGGAAAAAGTCATCAATTAGTGAAAGGGTTTCAGAATTCTAGGATTTTCTCTAAATTTTTGCATTATGGATGGAGTGAGTGCTGGTGAATTTAAAGACTCTCTAAAATTTCAAGTTTAGTTTAAGATCTCAATTTGCGCTGTTTTGTTTGTCGGTTTGTTTGTTTGTTCCGTATAGACTCAAAAATGGCTGAACCGATTACCTTGAATTGTTCATAGATTGTGTAGGTTGGTCTGGAAGGAAACGTAAGCTATATAAGTTTTTGATATAGGAAGGGGGGCGGACCCTCCCCCTTACGCCAAACGTACAGCCCAAAAATAAAAGTAGAGCGATCGGAACAATATGGGACTCAAATGAAAGGTATTCTAGAGTAGAGTACGAATTTCATAATAAAAGTTGGGTCCAAGTACATGGGGGGGCCGCCCCAGCCCCAAAACCCCTTAAAATAGGTTTATTTAACGATCATGAAAATATGGGACTCAAATGAAAGGTATTCGGGAGTAGATTACGAATATGGTTAGAAAGTAGGAAGAGGCTTTATAATTTAGTGATAAAGGAAGGGGGTGGACCCTCTACCGTTACCCCAAAATCACCACCCAAAATCAAAAGTGGATCGATAAGGACAATATAACGAATCTGGCATACAAATTCATGTCGAAGTGTAGGGGGTCACCACACCCCCACAAAAACGCCCAAAATGGGCACATTAGCCAATCATTGATATATGTAACTCGGTATGTTTTTTCCATATAGACTGAAAAACGGCAGAACTGATTTTCTCAAAATTTTCCTATATTGTGTAGGTTGGCATGGAAGGAAACACGCAAATGCAAATTTTGCCCATGAACATTCCACTAAGGAACAGGGGCAAATTTCTCACATATCAATGAGTGCAGTCCGATTCAAGTTTAAGCTCAACGATAAGGGGCCGGTTTTTTATAGCCGAGTCCAAACGGCGTGCCACAGAGTGACACCTGTTTGGAGAGATGTTTTACATGGCATAGTACCTCACAAATGTTGCCAGCATTAGAAGAGGAAAATCACCGCTGAAAATTTTTTCTGATGGTCTCGCCAGGATTCGAACTCAGGCGTTCAGCGTCATTGGCGGACATGCAAACCTCTGCGCTACGGTGGCCTCCGTAAGGAAACATAGGCTTTATAATTTTTCGGTATCGAAAGGGGGACGGACCCTCCCCCTTATGCCAAAAAACAGAACCCAAAATCAAAAGTGGTCCGATGGGGACAATATAGATATCAAATGAAAGGTATTGGAGAGTAGAATACGAATGTGGTATTAAAATTTAAGTATAAGGACCCATCGGGCCGCCCCAACTTAAAAACACCCCCAAACAGCAATATTGGACGTTCATTTCAATATGGGGCTCAAATGAAAGGTATTTGGGAGTAGATTTCGAATCTGGCATACGAAATGAGATCGAAGTATAGGGGGTCACGCCACCCCTCAAAAACGCCATTAGACCCATTATGATTATATGATTCTTGGCTGAATCGATTTGCTTAAAATTTTCATTGTGTACATTTGTCTGGAAGGAAACATAGGCTATATAGTTTTTGGATATCGGGTGGAGGCAGAACCTCCCCCTTACCCCAAAAATTTCACCCATATCCGAAAGTGGTCCGATGGGCACAATAAGGTTATCAAATGAAAAGAGTTGAAGACCAGAACACGAATATGATATTAAAATTTGGGTCCAAATATCCAGCGGGCACATCCCCCCCAACCCCAAAGCTCCTCTAAACAGATATATTCGAAGTTCATGACAATATGGGACTCAAATGAAAAATATTAGGCAGTAGATTACAAATATGGCATAAAACATTAGGTCCAAGTAATGGGAGTTCGCCCACTACCCAATAACCCACCAATGGGCATATTAGCCCATTGGAGGGTAATGGGCGTATTAGCCCATTGGGGGTATAGCCCGACCATGGTTATATGGGACTCAAATGAAAGGTATTTGGAACTAGATTACGAATATGACATTATAATTTCCGTTCGACCCATCGGGCCGCCCCAACTTAAAAACACCCCCAAACAGCAATATTGGACGTTCATTTCAATATGGGGCTCAAATGAAAGGTATTTAAGAGTAGAAAACGAATTTGATATTCAATTTTGGAGCCAAGAATTTTAGGGTACCACCTTAAGCACCCCGTAAACCCAACTTCATTGGAAATAAAGAACGACTTTGATATCTGTTTTCAGTGCAAAGTGCCGGTTGCCGCCCCAGCCCCAAAACACCCTCTAAACGGTTTGTATTTACCGGCCATGACAATATGGGGCTCAAATTAAAGGGACTTGGAAGAGCAGCACGAATTTGATATCCATATTTGAGTCGAAATGTTTGAGGTGCCATCGCTCTCATAATGAGAACATTTTACCTAAGAAAGAACATGAAAAGGGGCAAACTTCTCCCACATCAATAAGTGTTTTCCTATTCAAGTTTAAACTCAATAATAAGGGACCTTTTTTTATAGCCTAGTACGAACGGCGTCCCACAGTGCGACACTTTTTTGGGGAAAAAATGTTGAATGCCCATGCATGGCATTTTACCTCGCTAATGTAGCCAACATTAAGAGGGGATAAACACCGCTTTGTCCTATGTACTCCCCAGGATTCGAATGCGTTCAGCGTCATAGTCTACAATGGCGCGAATTCGATATCCGCCTTTAGGGCGAAGTGTCCCCACCCTAAAAAGTTATTAGAGAGTTAAAGAAGGCGCAGCAGAGCGGGCTCGGTTCGGCTAGTCTAGTATAAAAATCCCCGGCAATTTTCGCTTTCCCCATATGAGGAGGTTTCACTGTACTTATCATACGTTTTATGCCACAAAACTTCATGACTTCTATGGTTCCAGTAGCATTATCCCCACTCACTTTCATTTATTTCCTTTATAAATTTAGCCTCTTCTTTTTAATACCAAATTCAATGGTCTAGTCTCGCCTTATTTGAGTGTCAATACCAATAAGTTGATCATATCTTTTCCAAATGAATGACTCTGTCTAAGATATGGCCATGGTATATGGATAATGCCAAGTCAACATTTATATTTTCTATATTCCTGTCAACACATGCAAATGAATGTTTTTAGCAAATTAAATTGCATCTTGTGCCATTGAGCATGACATTCGTTTGGGGAAAGCTGGAGCAATGATAGTATTCTACTCAGGAAAATGATGATAAATTGCAAAAATTAATAAACAAGGCTAAATCCGTCCTATGCTCCAAAGGAAGGGGGACCAAAACACAACAATGTCTAAGGGATTTGTTGACAAGAGGGTGATGAAATAAGCAACACAGAGAAAACAAACAACCACTGCATAAAACTGCATCTACTTGAAAGAAAACATATATAAATACAAGTTTAATGTTACCGTTGAGCAGATTGGACGTGTTTTCATTTCGCTCCTCAAAAAAAATATCATTATCTCGGAATAGGTATTACCTAATACCAAAAAATTTAAAAGCCTTTCAGGAGTAGGCGGAAAAAGGACTTCAAAGAACCAACAGCTGCATTGGTGGCATCCGCTCTTCTTTTATGTGTGGGTGCTTTGGCAACTTTAGTCGAGAAGAATGCTTCAAATGCACAACCAGTCACCAGACTTACAAATGAGGAAGAAATGGATAAATCAGAGGGAAGCGCAGTTCGTCCCCAGCCTTTAAGTTAAGGTAGTATTTCCGATTCAGATTGAGACCGCGACAGTGTCAATGAAACAGTCATCGCAGCCGAATCGAGGGTTGAGTACAGAGGGGTGACGGCAGTAGTGAACGAGTGCTTTGCTGAGTCCATAAGAACGCCGAGATGGCAATCCGGGGCACGAACAAAGGAGACTGAGGAGTATGCTTCTCTAGTATGCTGAAAGGGGGTAGAACTGACACTGGAAGCACATCTACGGAAACTGTGAAGAGAATCAAATCTCCTGTAGAGCATAAAACTGCTAAAATGTAAAACAAATCGAATTTTATATACCCTCCACCATGGATCGCATTTGTCGAGTTCTTTGCGCGGTATCTCTTTTTAGGCAAACAAAGAATATTGAATAAGAGCGGGTATGCTATTGGAACTATATCAAGTTAAAGTCCCATTGGGACCATAAATGAATGCTGAACATTGTAGAAGTCATTGTGTCATTGGGGGCTCAAAAAGCAAAATCGGGAGATCGGTTTAGATGGAAGCTGTATCAAGCTATAGATCGATTCAGACCATATTATATACATATGTTGAAAGTCATGCTAGAAGCCGTGGTACAAAATTTCTGAAAAATCGGATTAGAATTGCGCCCTCTAGAGGCTCAGGAAGTCACGAACCCAGATCGGTTTATATGGCAGCTATATCAGGTTATGCACTGATTTGCGCCATACTAAGCTCAGTTATTGGAAGTAATAACGAAACATCTCATGCAAAATTTCAGCCGAATCAGATGATAATTGCTCGTTCTATTGGCTCAAGAAGTCAAGATCCTAGATCGGTTTATATGACAGCTATACCAGATTATGAAACGATTTGAATCGTACTTTACACAGATGTTGAAAGTGATACCAAGACACTATGTGCCAAATTTTAATAAAATCGGATAAGAACTGCGCCCTCTAGAGGCTCAAGAAGTCAAGACCCAAGATCGGTTTATATGGCAGCTATATCTAAACATGGACCAATATGGCCCATTTACAATCCCAACCGAGCTACACTGACAAAAAGTATTTGTGCAAAATTTCGGCTAGCTTTATTCCTTCGAAAGTTAGCGTGCTTTCGACAGACGGACGGACGGACATGGCTAGATCGACTTAAAATGACATGACGATCAAGAATATATATCCCTTAAGGGGTCTCAGACGCATAGACGCAGGTGTTACAAACAGTATGACGAAATTAGTATACCCCCATTCTATGGTGGAGGGTTTAAAAACAATGTCAAGGGGCATAACACAATTCACTGACATGACGATCAAGAATATATATCCCTTAAAGGGTCTCAGACGCATAGACGCAGGTGTTACAAACAGTATGACGAAATTAGTATAACAAGGGGCATAACACAATTCACTGTCCCAAATTTCAACGAAATCGGACAACAAATGTGGCTTTAATGGGCCTAAGACATTAAATCGGCTGATCGGACATAGTCCGATCTGAACCATATTTGGATCGCATGTGAATAGGCTTAAGTCAACTCACTGTCCCAAATTTCAGCGAAACCCTTAATCTGCAGATCGGTCTATATTGCAGCTCTATCTAAATATAGTCCGATCTGAACCATATTTGGATCGGATGTCGATCCTCGAGCTATTGTGGATTTTCACAAAGAGAGCTGTTTTTTGGGTATTGTTCTGTCCGTTCGGTGTTAATGGCCTAATTGCTCATGCCAGCTTACATTGTATTTATCAATAAAAGAGTTCATATAAAAATAAATTTAACACATCTGCTGTTCATAAGTGTACAGTGAACCAATATTACTGCAACAATAAGTATGTATATTCAATCTGATGCACGATGTGCATTCTTTTCTTGTTGTGTTCTTGTAACTTATTGAAGTAAATTTACTTCGTAGCGTTCAACGCAGTTTGAAAATGACTGCACACCATGGTGGCGTATACTTACCGCTGCATGATAATTTCAACACTCATACGCAATGATGTCCCGGGAGGAGCATGTTGAATTGCATGCATTGTTCTCTTTGCAGACCATCCCATGCGAAGCAGTGCTGTGAGGGAAAAGAGGAGAATTTAATTTATTGTATTCCAAAAAACTCTGCAATGGACATTTTACGAAGGTGGAGTGTTAAAGCTTCTTGAAATACACACATATCTTTGAGTGTAAGATGAAAGGAGACATATTCAAGGGTTTTAATTCGACGAAAAATTGTCTATGTAAATTTTTAAAAAAATGTTGAAAATGATTCTTCTTTGAATTCTCTCTCTTCCAGGTCTGTGATCCCATAATGGACTATAATGTGCAAGTAAGCAGTCCCAATTTAGACCACCCTAGTTACAAATTGCAAATATTGACAATGAACATTCGATTAAGGAACAGGGGGCAAACTTCTCACATATATTAACAAGTAAAAGCGTGCTAAGTACGGCCAAGCCGAATCTTATATACGCACCACCATGGATAGCATTTGCCAAGTCCTTTGTCTGGCATTTTATAACAGGTAAAATAAGTTCTTTGTCCGGCGTCTCTTTATAGGCAAGCAGAGGATAGTGATATGAATTGAGTCCTATGTGGGCTCAAGAAGTTAAATCAAGAGATGGATTTAAGTGGGAGCTATATCAGGTTATGAACCGAATAGGACCATATCTAGCACAGTTGAAAGTCATAGGAAAACACCTAATGTAAATTAGCCAAATCGGATAAGAATTGCGTCCTCTAGAGGCTCAAGAAGTCAAGATGCGAGATCGGTTTATGTGTCATAACTTGATATAAGTCATGAAACGATTTAAACCATACTTAGCAAAGTTGTTGAAAGTTATCAAAAAACACCCCATACAAAATTTCAGCAAAATCGGATAAATCGTCAAAATCCGAGATCGGTCTATATGGCAGATATATCAGGTTATGAACTGATTTGGACCATACTTAGCACAGCTGTTGAAAGTTGTAAAAAACGTGTCATACATTTTTTTTTTAAATCGGATAAGAATTGCACCCCCTAGAGCCTCAAGAAGTCAAGATCCGAGATCGGTTTATATGGCAGCTATATCAAGTTATGAACCGATTTTGAGTATTCTTAGCAAAATCGTTGGAAGTACAAATTAAACTCTTCATACAAAGTTTCAGACAAATCGGATAGGAATTAAGCCGTCTAGAGGCCCAAGATCCAAGATCGGTATAGCTATATCAAAACATCAAAAGATATGGCCCATTTGCAATCCCAATCGGCCTATACTTATACGAAGTATTTGTGGAAAATTTGAAGCATCTAGCTTTACTCTTTTACTCACAGACAGACGGACGTCATATGGCATATTTTTATTAGTTTTTTTATATCCACGACCATTCCGTTTGCAATACATCGAAATATCCTTTTCTGACCCCATAAGGTATATATATTCCTGATCAGCGTAAAAACTAAGACGATCTAGCCATGTCCGTCCGTCTGTCCGTCCGTCTGTTGAAATTACGCTTCAGTCCTTAAAAATAGAGATATTGAGGTGAAACTTTGCACAGATTCTTTTTTTGTCCATAAGCAGGTTAAGTTCGAATACGGGCTATATCGGACTATATCTTGATATAGCCCCCATAAAGACCGATCGGCCGATATAGGGTCTTGGGCCCATAAAAGCCACATTAATTATTCGATTTTGCTGAAATTTGAGAACGTGAGTTGTGTTAGGCTCTTCAACATCCTTCGTCAATTTGACTCAAGTCGGTCTAGATTTGAATATAGCTGCCATATAGACCGATCCTCCGATTGAGGGTCTAAGGTCCATAAAAGCCACATTTATTATCCGATTTCGCTGAAATTTGGAACCGTGAGTTGCCTTAGACCCTTCGACTTTCTCCTTTAAATTGGCTCAGATCGGTTCAGATTTGGATATAGCTGCCATATAGACCTATCCTCCGGTTTAGGGTCTTAGGCCCACAAAAGCCACATTTATCATCCGATTTTGATGAAATTCGGGACAGTGAATTGTGTTAGGACCATCTACACCCTTCGTTAATTTGGCTCAGATCGGTCCAGATTTGGATATAGCTGCCATATAGACCGATTTCTTATTTATGGTTTTGGGCCCATAAAATGCTCATTTATTGTCCGATGTCCCCGAAATTTGGACAGTGAGTTAAGTTAAGCCCCTTGACATACTTCTGCAATATCGCACAGATCGGTCCAGATTGGGATATAGCTGCCATATAGACCGATATCTAGGTTTTAGGTTTTGGGGCCATAAAAGACGCATTTAATTGTTCGATGTTGCTGAAATTTGAGACAGTGAGTTTGGTTAGGCTCTTCAACGTCCTTCTTCAATTTTGCCCAGATCGGTCTAGATTTGAATATAGCTGCCACATAGACCGATCTCTGGGTTTAAGGTTTAGGGCCCATAAAAGAGGCATTTATTGTCCGATTTCGCCGAAATTTGTGACAGTGTTTTGTGTTAGGCTCTTCGACATGTTTATGCAACTTGGCCCAAATCGGTCCAGATTTGGATATAGCTGCCATGTAGACCGATATCTCGATTTAAAGTCTTGGCCACATAAAAGGCGCATTTATAATCTGAGTTCACTGAAATTTGACACAGTGACTTATTTTCGGCTTTTCGACATCCGTGTCGTATATAGTTCAGATCGGTATGAGGTATATGAGTATAAGGTATGAAAATTTCACCGAATTTTGATGAAAGGTGGTTTACATATATACCCGAGGTGCTGGGTATCCAAAGTTCGGCCCGGCCGAACTTAACGCCTTTTTACTTGTTTTTTTTTTTTTTTTTAGTTTCTATTCCACTGCGCATTGCACCGCATTGCGAAACCCCTTTGGGGAAAGTTTTTACTTACCATAGTATTGCACAAATGTGGCCAGCATTGGGAGGGGATAACCATAACTGATAATTTTTTGTGGTGTTCTCGCCAATATTGGGACCCAAGCGTTCATCGTCATAGGCGGACATACTAACCTCTAGGCTTTTGTTGCCTCCATCCTAGTAACACATTGTCAAATTTTTTCAGAGTCCTTTATCTTTCATTTAATTGAAATTCCTCTAGTTAACAAAATACGCCAAGTCCTCCATTATAACCCTTTCCTTTAATCATTGCTCCATTGCATTGCTTAGTTCCTACATCCGTCATTGCTATTGACATTGGTTGCAACGACGACTACGACGACGACGACGATGATGATGACGGCAACGACATGAGCAAAGCATTAAATTTATGCTGATCTGAATGTGAAGCAAATATTGTCTTCATTTCCCAGATAAGGGCATTATTTATGATTTCCACTCAAATCTCATGACATTCGTTATGTAAGGCTCTTGAGACTTGCAAGAGTGGTTAGACTCATGGGGTGGAGTTATCTGCTCATGCCTTTGCCATACAATCTAAACTCTTTGTCTACACCAGTGTTGGCCTCTTTTGTCAACCTTATCCTGAATCATTGGTGGCATAATTCAATTGACACCAAATGAGCAATGACAACGCAGTCGGTCATTATTGTGATGGTGTCTTTCAGGAATGTCAATGATGTAGCATGGAATCCTTGACATTTTATTGATAAATTCTGATTTGTGTTGAAAAATTACGATGAAGCGTTGCAAATAAGCGGATTTTCCTGGTTTATGAAGTGGTTAAATGTGTTCAGGACTTGTCGGGGGATTGTTTTGGGGCCACACTGACAGCTACAAATCAAACGGGAAATGAGTTGGTGCCCTTTCAATTTAAAGCCAAACTGAAAACAAGTTAGACGGTTTAGTTATTCACCACCATGGAAATATTTCTCACACAACATAGATCGATTTGTATGATAGCCATAAATAAATATGCTTCGATTCGTCCCTTTCAACACTTAAAGCTGTGTTTGGATGAAATTCTGAGCTGGGTTAAGATTTAGAGCCTGTTTCTCTTAACACATCTTAAAAAAAACAACAATCTTGAAGGATTGCTTTGACTCTGCGGATGGTGTACAACAGGAGTAAAACTTATCGGGCCGAATCTTTGAAACCCAAGACCATGGATTCTGCCTAAAATTGCCACAAAATAAAATTAGCTAAAACAAAGCCAGAGGAAACTTCTAGGAGCAGAACAAGGATAATCGAGAGATCGGTTTATATGAAAGCTACATCACGTTAAAGATTTATTTTGACCGTACTTGGCACAGTTATTATGGCCTAACAGAACACCACGTGCAAAGTTTTTGCCAAATCGGACAAAAATTGTGGCTTCCAATGGATCCAGACGTGAAATCGAGCGATCGGTTTATATGGGAGCTATATCAGGTTATAGACCGATTTGAACCGTACAAAGCACAAATGTTGAAAGTCGTAACAGAACACCACATGCAAAAATACGGACTGTTGGGGGTAAAAATGTCAAATCGGGAGATCGGGTTAAACGGGAGCTATATAAGGTTATAGACTGATTTCAACCGCACTTCGCACGTTTGTTGCACGTCGTAACGGAACACCATATGCAAAATTTCAGGCCAATTGGGGTTAAATATATCAAATAGAGATCGGACCGGACCGGATCAGGCCGAACTTTAAGCCCTTTTACATGTTTTTTTACATAAAAGGCGCATTTATTGTCCGATTTCTCCAAGATTTGGGACAGTTCGTTGTGTTAGGCTTTTCGACATCCGTGTCGCATATGGTTCAGATTGCACCGCAAGAAAGACTAGTGGTCTAAAGTAGGTTCAAATATTTCTGAGATAGGTATATTGTGCTAACTATACAAAATATCAGCCTGACCTTTGCTTTTTAGTTTTTTTTTTTTTTTACTTATTTTCCAATAATTTGTTAAAATTGTTCAATGATTGAAATAATATTTTTCAACCTCAATGACTATTATTAATGAAATTAAAAAAAAAAATATATGTAGCCAGCACTAAATCGTTTTTCCCACTTGGCTGATATTGCAATTATTGTGGAGCAAAAAGACGAAAAAAGGAATAAAAATCCAATTTCAATTATATTTCCATAAAGCGGAAATACCGTTTAGTTTTACCACAATTTGGTTTGTTTGTGTTAATACGTGCGTGTCATTTCCATGTTTGCGTAAGTGTGGCCATGCATGCATGTGTGTGTGTGTGTGTGCGGAGAATATGACATTTATTTATTGCTTCATATATGAAATGCGGCCAAAAAGGCTGGAAAATTTTCCAAAAACGACTAATGATAATTTTATTTGGAAATGGGAAATCAAAAATCGTGGTTTGCATGACAGCTATTCGTTGTGGATGGAGAAAACCTGGATAATCTATTAAATATGAAATTTTGCAAAATACATTAAATTGCCTAGAAAATGTTTCCTAGTTGAAATTGCCAATACTGTTTTGGCCAAATGGAACAAAAACAATCTGAAACACAGACACGAAAATTGCATGGAAACAAATCAAACTGAAAATTCAATTCAATGATTGATGGATGAGTTAAAATCAGAAGAGATTAAATTCATATAAAGTACAGCACCTCCAGCAACGATTTATTGGAAGTAAATTTAGCAGAATTTTTTCTAGATTATCATTTAGAATACCTCTTTGAGGGGTTTTTGAACATTCATGCAACCAAGGAAGTGTTTTTTTTTTTGTTAACAGCTACCTCCGTTAATTTTTTTTTTTATAGAGTATACAGCACCTCCAGCAACGATTTTTGGATTAAATTTCATCAGCATTTTTTTTTTTTGTAGAATACCACTTCGAATTCCTCTTTGAGGGGTTTTTGAACTTTCACGCAACCAAGGAAGTTTTCTTTTTAACAGGGGTAGCCGGTAAAAAGAGGCCGGTATAATCAAAGTTCAACTTATTTAGCTTTTTGTATTCATTTTCGCTCTGGGAAGTCCCTTTTCCGATTAGAATACTTTTTCCTAACTTGCTCTTTTGGGTGTAGGCCATGGTGGCGTATACATACCAATGCATGATAATTACAGCACTCATACGCAGTGATGTACCCTGGGCAGCAGGTTGTATTGCATGATTTTGTGTTCTTTGGAGGGCATTGTATTTATGTCATTCGGAAATCATATACAAAACAGTCGTGTGAGGGGATTTAAGAAAATTGTATTGTTTTCTAAGAAAACATTTGATAAAGTTGGAGTTTTGAAGCAGCTAAAATTAAAGGCATGTCACACAGTGTAAGATGAAAGGAGCTGATCTCAAGACTTTCACTTCTTTGAAAAGTTGTCTATGGAAGTTATTTTTAACAACGATCAAGGTGATAATTTGTTTTTTTCTCAATATCTACCTCCGTTGATTTTTTTTTTATCGAACTTATGTTCACCTTATTAGGAGTTTGATTTATATGATGGCAATAGTCAAGCAAATTTGCCCATAAACATTCAATTAGGGACCAGGGGAAAACTTCTCGCATGTCAAAAAGTGCCTTTCGTTTCAAGTTTAAGCTCCATGATAAGGTAACTCCTTCTCCGAGTCAGAACGGCGAGTGGTAGTGCTATATATCAACGGGGAGAAGTTTTTGCCTGACATACTACCTTACAAATGATATTCTCGCCAGAATTGGAACCTATAAGTTCAGCGTCATAAGCAGACATGTTAACATCTGCGTTATGATGACCTACTGGGTGATGGGTTCCCAAAATTCGACCCCACCGAAAAGGCCATTACCACCAACGAAGGATGGGGGCATATTTATTTTGTCATTTCAATTGCAACACATCGAAATATCCATTTTCGACCCTTTTAAAAATATATATTCTTGGTTAGAGTAAAAATCTAAGACGATCTAGCCATGTCCGTCCGTCTGTCAGTTTAAATCACGCTACAGTTTTTTAAAAATAGACATGTTAAGCTGAAACTTGGCACACATTATCTTTTTGTCTATAAGCAGGTTAAATTCGAAGATGTTCTATATCGGACTATATATTGATATAACCCCATATATACCGATCCGCCGATTTAGGGTTTTAGCCCAAAAAAGCCACATGGCAGTGAGTTGTGTTAGGCCTTTCGACATTTTTGTGCAACTTGGCCCAAAGCGGTCTAGATCTTGATATAGCTGCTATATGAACCGATATCTCGATTTAAAGTCTTGGCCCAATAAAAGGCGCATTCATAATCAGACTTAACTGAAATTTGACACAGTGACTTATGTTAGGCTTTTCGACATCCGTGTTGTATATGGTTCAGGTCTGTTTATTTTTAGCTACAGCTTCTAAAAATACCAATATTTTCTTATACCCAATTGAACAATGACTTGTACCTATTAGTATTTGGTCCAAATCGGAACATATTTGGATAAAACTGCAATGGGGCATAAGGTATGCATTTTTCATCGGGTTTTGACGAAAGGTGGTTTACATATATACCCGAGGTGGTGGGTATCCAAAGTTCTGCCCGGCCGAACTTAACGCCTTTTACTTGTTATGCCTATCCTTATTTTCGTCTGTCTACTCATCCAAATTTTCATCCGTCCTTCCAACCTTCCCTCTGTCAGGAATACTTATCTACTCATTTTATCACTCCGTCATTCTTCTTTACGTCAATCAGTCCTTCCATTTATCTTTACTCTATTTCGCCTGTCCTTCGTTTCTTCTGCCGTTCTCCTTACAGGTCACTGAACTAGTTAGGGAGAATGGACTTATATAAGGAAACACGTATCTACCCACTTTGGTTTCAATCCATAAGCGCATATGACCGTTTTTTACGTGCCCGTTCTCTAGTTCCTTCATTTCTTCCGATTGTCCTGCCATTCGTACAGTCCTTACATCCGTCCTACAGTCCGCCCTTATATCCGCCCAACCTTACGTCCTACCGTCCGTCCTACGGTCCATCCTACCGCCCGCCCTAATGTTCGTCCTACTGACCGTCCTATTGACCGTCCTACTGTCCGCCTTACCGACCGTCCTACCGTCCGTCCTACCGTCCGTCCTACCGTCCGTCCTACCGTCCGTCCTACCGTCCGTCCTACCGTCCGTCCTACCGTCCGTCCTACCGTCCGTCCTACCGTCCGTCCTACCGTCCGTCCTACCGTCCGTCCTACCGTCCGTCCTACCGTCCGTCCTACCGTCCGTCTTACCGTTTATCTACCTTCCTACTGTCCGTCCTGCCGTCCAACGTACCGTCCGCCTAATCGTCAGTCCTACCATCCGCCCATTCTAACGTCTGTTTTACCGTCCGAACTACTGACCGCCCCACTGTCTATCATACTGATCGTCCTACTGTCCATTCTACCGCTCGTCCTACTGAACGTTCTTACTTTCCCTCCTATCTACCATCCTACAGTCTGTCCTACCGTCCTTCCTTCAGTTTGTCTTTCTCTTCTTTCTACCGTCCTACCATTCGTTTCTCCATCTTCCATTCCCTTACAATGAGTTGATTAGAATAGAGGAATACGTTCTCTCTCCCTTCAGTTTTTCCTTCCTTCTGTCCATCCTTCCTCCTTTCCTTCCTTCCTTTCTTACATACTGCCTTCCTTCCGTCCATCCTCCCTTCCGTCCATCCTCCCTTCCGTCCATCCTCCCTTCTGTCCTACCTCCCTTCCTTCCTTCGATCTGTTTTATCTTTCTTGCATCCATCCTCCCTTCCGAGCACTCTACTGGTTAATATGAGTTAGTTTCTTCCCTCCTCCCTTCTTTCCATACGTCTATCAGTCCTTCAATCCGTCTATTTTCTATTTCACCCTTCCTTCATTCCTTCCTTTTCTCTGTCGTCCTCCCTTCCGAACATTTCACTGGTTATGTTTATCCGGCTTTCAAGCCTTTCGCGCTTCTGAGCGTCTTTCACCCATACGTCCTTCAATCCAATCGTCTATCCTTCCGTCCGTGCTTCCGTCCCCCCGCTTTGGAGCATCCTTTACCCATCCGTCCTTCCATCGTCTTCTCTATCCTTCTGTCCGTCCTTCCCTCTGTCCGTCTTTCCTTCCGTCCGTCCTTCGGTTGGCTCTTTTTTGCCATCTCTTTATCACTTCGTCCTTTCTTCCGGCCATCCTTTTTCATCATGTTTCTTCTTCTTGTGCGTTCCTTTGTACATCCTTTTGTCCATCTTTCGTTCAATCTCGCCTTTCTTCCTACCATACTTTTGAGCGTCCCTTTGTTCATCCTTTTATTTGTCATTCGTTCTGTCCTTCCGTTCATCTGTGTGTCTTTCCTACCTAGAACCTCATAATTTATCCGTCCGTCCGGCCTTCCTCCCATTCCGTCCGTTCTTCTTCACATTTGCTCATCCCACGTTATTTAGCTTGTCATTTCCTTTGTATTTTCTTCCTTTCTTCTGCCGTCGTCCTGTCCGAATACCACCCTAGTTGTGGGCATTTGATTCGTTCATGGTAATACTTCTTTGCACTTTCCGTCCTTCATCACTTCCGTCCTTCATTACTTCCGTCCTTATTTCCATCCATTCTTTCGTTCCTTCTCCCATTCCTCTGTCGTCTTTTGCGAGCACTCCGTGAGTTAAGATGACTTGGCTTGTATATAGGAATACTTATCTATTTCTTACGTCCTTCAGTTCCCCATCTTTGCTTCCGCTCATCTGCCTCTTTGTCGTCTTTTAGTTCGTCCTTTCGTCCGTCCTTCCTTTCATTCTTCCGTCGGTCTTATGAAATCACATGGCCACATAGGGATTCCTTCGAACGAATGAAGCTTTAGGCCTGAAATTTAGTTTTTGGCACCGAATATAGGTGGTGTACCCCCAAGTATGGGGGGTGTACTTACTCCGTCCTTTCAAAATATTGATCTGAAACACTAAAAGTAAATACCTACATAAAGTATATATTTGCTCACTTCACGTTATAAATTGTTATAACCTATGCTATTGGCCTTTCCGACATCTGACCGTTTGTTCGCCTGTCCGTCCATCCGACTATCATCGAAAGCCCGCAAACTTTCCAACAAGTAAAGCTAGGCGCACACTATGACTTGTTTGCAAGTTCAGTAATAGGCTCTTTTAATATGATTTGTCATTTTAAAGGCCTTTGTGGCAAGGGGCAAACTGACCCTTATGTCATTTAAGGTTCTCCAAAATAATATTTCCAAGAAAACTATTTGTCCTCTTTGCATATCAGCAAACATAAAAGTCTCCTCTGAAATATTTTATTCCACTCACCATGGATAATTTGATACAAAAAAAAAAAAAAATTAATTAAAAATTTTTGATAAGTGTTTCCTAGAACATAAAATTTTTTCAAAATATTCATTACCAGCCATGATAATTTTGTGGCCTCTAGCAACAACAAAAAGAACCTCATTACATGGAATCATTATAAAATGAAAATATTTTTCATTTTGAGGGCAAAACAATGAACTGTGGATATTTCATTCCCAGGCATTGGTTGCCCATGTGAGTGTGGCTCTCTCTCTCTCTCTCTGTATATGTCCTGGCTTTGGACATCTGCATTTTGGGTGAGTGATTGCTTTCATTATATCACAAATTTATTTATAATAATTAAACATGTGATGGACATTCGAGTTTTAGTGAGTGACATCTATGGGAAAAATAACCCCAAAAATACATTTTGGGTGATTGATGATGTCGCTCGTTCCAGCAAGTTGCAACCAAACCAAAAATCAGCAATCGTTCTCAACTATAAAGGGCCATGGAATCATTTATGGCATTAGGCCTTGACATAATGATGTGAAATTATATACCAGTGCCTCATGAAATGATGGGAGTAGCTATTCCACTAATGGCATTGACAGTGGGAGATTACATTTGTATCAATAAAATAATCCTGGCTTATGTTTTTGGGGGGAGGGGGAGGAGGAATGAAATTAATATAATAATAAGCGTTAAAGAGTTTTGTCCGGCCCCCAACAAAAGAAGCCAATGAATAATGGGTAGTATTTCCCACCCAGCTAATAGGCTTAAGTATATAAACCGAAAATAATTTGCCACCACTTCCCTTGCCCCAGCCCAAGCTAGCAGGAAGACAACTGGCCAACAACACCTTTTGGTGAGGTGATATTAATCATGGCCAAACTTTAGCCATACATCTACCACACTCTCTGACTTGGCACCAATCATGGCGTGCTTTGTAGACCCCCTGCCACGGATTACTTATCTTGAAGAATTACTTATTTACTCGCTCCCACAAAAACCGCTTTGCAGGGCTTGTAATTTGCTCGTTTCTGATATAGCGCTGATAGTTTCTCATGTTTTTTTTTTTTTCTGCCATGCCTGAGTTTTTGCTATCTTCTGCAAAACGTTTTAGCTTGTTTCGCTTTTATCTGAGGGAAAATTGTTAAACAAGAAATAAATCACACTTCCCACTGTGAGGCTGTCAGTAACAAATCATAGCACGTCTTATCCTCCTGGCACAAACTTGGGCCAACCCTCACAAAACATTCGCAATCCAATACAAAAGTAAGATTTAACACTAATGGCTCAGACCAAGGTATGAGGGGCGATGAAGGAAGTTCAAAGGAAGACAGAATTTTTAAAATGGAATAAGAGAAACAAAATTTCCATGAAATTTTTTCAAAATATTTCTTTCCAAAATTTTATTTTTATAGTGAACATTTTTTTCTCCAAATGTCCCATTTTGTCTTAGAAAAAAAATTTTGAGATTTTTTTTCCAAGAAAAAATTTTCTATGCACCAATTTTCCATCCCATTTTGTACAAAGACAAAATTTTAGTGTTTTCTTTGAAGAAAATTTTTTTAGGAAAATTTCCTCTAAAGACAAATTTTTGATGAAATTTTTTCTAAAGACAAAATTTCCACGAAACTGTCAGTATAGGCAAATTTTCATCATCCGTAACCTATAACGAATGATAACTGAGGCGGAATTTGAACCCGTCTGCTACACAGACGTTCTAAGACGAACCTCGTAGGAGAATTTCCATTCGCCGAGCATCAACATGGATTTCGGAGACTGCACAGCACAACAACAGCTTTGCATGCCATCACCACACACATTTGCCGTGGCTTCAATCAACCCAGGCCATGTGACGGTCCTCGTGGCACTGGACCTATCGAAGGCATTCGACACGGTCAGCAATGCCAAATTATTTGAGGACATCGCCAACACGTCCCTCCAGCCAGGCCTGAAACGATGGGTCGCAAATTATCTGTGTGGTCGCCAGTCATTTGTGGAATTTAGGGATAAGAAGTCGAAACACCGTAGAGTGAAACAGGGCTTAAGAGTGATCTTGAAGAGAAAACTTTATTGGCAGTGTCAAATTCAGAAGCGTTCTGAGAAGGTTAACAGATGTTGGGCTCTATGCAGACGGCCCATAGGCTCGAAGTGGGGCTTGAATCCGAGTATAGCCCACTGGCTCTACAGGAGCGTGATTCGACCAATTCTTACTTACACTTCACTAATATTGTGGACTGCGATGGAGAAAGAGTGCATCGTAAGGATAATACAACAGGTTCAGAGAACATGTTTTCTTGGCATAGGCGGAGCGATGAGGACCGGAGACTATGAGGGCACTGGAGACTATTCTAGATATCCGACCCATGGACATACAGATTGAATGTGAGGCAGCCACTGCGGCTATGAGACTAAAGGCGATGGGAGAATGAATAGAAGATAGGAGCAGGTCATACCATCGCAGTATAATCGAGGCGACGATAGGAAACCTGGAATGAAGGGAGATCAGAGATCACACTTGCGGTGGAGTGCGAGAAACTGCTGCCAGCGGCACAGTCTAGGACTGAAGGTTCTCTGGTACTGTCATCTGGGAGATCATGCTATGCAGATAGGCCAAAGCTAGAGGACGGAGTGGACCTAGGGTCTACATTGAGAATCTTCGACTGCCTTATCTTAATACACTAATGCAGGCAGAGATCCGGGTGATCATGGAATGCCTTAGGTTGTGAGGTGTTAACGTGAGGACGATGTGTGAATATCTGTGGTCCCTCTGTTAAAAAAGGGAGACGGATTGGGTTAGATTTCGCCACATATTCTGCACGACCTGAAAAGAAAGTGGTATCTGCGGAGGAGATGGTTATATTGGTCAAGCAAGTCACGAAGGCTTTGAATGACTCGCACATTCATTACCTGATTTCGCCGAAATTTGCCATAGTAAGTTGTGTTAGAGGCCACCGTAGTAGATATAACTGCCATAAAGACCGATATCATAAAGGTTCTGGGCCCATAAAAGGCATTTTTAAACGACTCCAATGAAATTTGCCAAAGTGAGTTGGGTTAGGACCCTCCACGACACACTTGTGCCAGCATGACCTAGTGCAAAGCCAAGGGGCAAAAAGCGTCCGCCAGAAAACTAAGGACACGGTTACTGTGCTAAATTTCCCATGAACATTCCACTGAGGAACAGGAGCAAACTTCTCACATATAGTTGAGTGCAGTCTGATTAATTTTTGAGCTCAGTGATAAGGGTGGTCAAGAAGTTTTCACCCTTTCGGTTACCTCACAAATGTAGCCAGCATTAGTAGGGGGATAACCACAGCTGAATTTTTTTCTCACTTTACGCCGAGGTTCGAACCCAGGCATTCGGCGTCATAGGTGGACATGAAAACCTCAGCGCCATGGTTGCTTTCAGTTAATATTTGTTTCAAATTACCTTCAGTCATATCGCCAAAGAAGGATGTGCCTTCAGCACTGCCCTCGTTCACATGTTACACTTTGGTAAAATGTTCACATGGTCTGTCGCTGAACGTAAAATATCCAAAAATAGAAATTTTCATAATTTTTTGTGGTCTGGGATTAAAGTCTGCTTAAGAAGAAGATAACGCCTGCGTTTATTGTATTGCGGAGGTGGTAGAATATTAGAAAGGATGGGATACAGAGATAGTAGAAAGGCTGAGATAACTAATTTAGAATGCACCTAAACCAGGAATCTGGAACAAAAATTAGACATTTCAATTTGTTGTTGGTGCACTCTCACTTTTTTCATGAGATGATATAATGTTGGCCATTGTAATTTAACATCCTGCAGGGGTTTACACTACCTACACTCCCACTCAATATTTTAGCAAAGTTCATGGTAGTTCTCTGTTTCTTTTTTGGCGGGGGTAAAGCACAGGCACACATGTAATCTGTAGATGAAAATTAATGTTGCGTTAGATATGCACGTTGCTTAAGCGCGCTCTTTTTTTTTTAGTCTCATGCTAAGTTGCCTTGCCTTGCTTGACCGCCCAAAGACTCACACACAGACATACGTTTTTCTGCCTCCCTCAATCATAAAGCATTTTCATGCATACAAATGTCCATCATACATATGAAATGTCCATGGTGGCCTGCCGGCTTGGCCGGTGGGCGATGGATGTTTAGCAAAAAAAAAAAAAAAAAAAAGATCTAAATGGACAGAGGCCATGTCTTTGCATTTCTATTTCACTCATATTTTGCATTTGTGCGTGCAAAACAAAACCTACATCAGTTAGTGTGGGAGTGTGTGTGGGTCTATGTGTGTAAGTGCGGCATATCTCTTCTGTATGGTACATATTCATCGGCTGGTAGCATCACACATGTGTCCAATCCCTCTGATTAAATGGAACGAATTAGTGCTGGCGTATGCTTGAGTTACGACATGTTTGTCAAATCTCTCGACATGACCAAGGAGATTACGATCGTCATTTGGAGATGTGCTTTTATGCTGTTCTGTTTCCTTGTGTTGCCTCTACCAACCTTTTGCATGGCATAGAAGGGATATGGACAAGAGAAAGATTCCTACTAGGCAACACAATGGAGTAAAAAATTTTAAAGACTTTCGGAGATGTGAAAGAAAAAGTCAGGAATATCATCAGGCACTTATGGTTGCCCAAAAAGTAATTGTGGATTTTTTAAAAGAAAGTAAATGCATTTTTAATAAAACTTAGAATGAACTTTAATCAAATATACTTTTTTTACACTTTTTTTTCTAAAGCAAGCTAAAAGTAACAGCTGATAACTGACAGAAGAAAGAATGCAATTACAAAGTCACAAGCTGTGAAAAAATTTGTCAACGCCGACTATATGAAAAATCCGCCATTACTTTTTGGGCAACACAATAGTTTATAGTAAAAAAAAAATATACAAGAAAAATAATTTAATAATCCTAAGTAGTTTCCCCTGTAGTGTCGCCTCTTTCTCAATGGCATGGAAAATTCATTTAAATTAGTTTAGATAGCAGTGCCACTCAGTTGTAAATGCAAATTTTGCCCATGAACATTCCACTAAGAAACAGGGGCAAACATCCCACATATCAATGAGAGCAGTCCGAATCAAGTTTAAGCTCAATATTAAGGGGCCTCCTTTTTATAGCAGAGTCCGAATGACGTGCCGCAGTGCGACACCTCTTTGGAGAGAAGTTTAACATGGCATAGTACCTCACAAATGTTGCAAGCATAAGGAGGGGAAAATCACCGCTGAACATTATTTCTGATGGTCTCGCCGGGATTTGGAGCCAGGCGTTTGGCGTGCCAGTATAAGGAGGGGAAGACCACCGCTGAAAATTTTTTCTGATGGTCTCGCCAGGATTCGACATGACCTCTGCGCCACGGTGGCCTCCAGTTACAGGCTCACAATGACAATGTATTATCTATGGTTACTTGATAGTTCTTTAAAAGGGGCCTTCGCACACCTGCAAGCTTTTCGGACTCGGCTATAGAAAGAAGGTCCATTATCATTGCACTGAAATTTGAATCGGACAGCACTCATGGACATGGGCACTCACCGTTTCTCTTTGCTGAAATGTTCATGGAAAAAATCGAACCCACAACCCTTGCTTTGGTAATCCAACCATGTTGCCAACTTGGCTATACCGGCACTTAATAACAAATCACATGAAAATTCTCTTTACTTTAAAGTTTTGTTCAATTTTATCCCTCACTGTTACACAATGGCTGATGGCACTCAAAACGTATGGGAATTAGGAAAAGGAAATGGAAAAAGTCACATTTCTTGCAAATACCTAAAGTTGTGACTCTATGTTATTGGCACTCTAGTTAAGACTAAATATAGCCTTGCATTGTAGCATTTACTTTTGTATTGCTTTCATTTCCATTGAATTGGAAACAAGTTAATAAATTGACACGTATTTCATTCGAAGGCATACTGATGTTGAAATTAAAATCTTAATTGGAACGTGATATTGAGAGAAAGATATAATTGAATACTTTTTTTCTCTGGTGGAAAAGAAGCGAATAAATAATGGCAAACTATTCTTCATGTTTATGGGTAGGTTACAGTTGCACTCTGAAAATAAGACTCATCCAGAGATTTAAGAACAAACAGATCCCTCTAAGACCCTAGTGCAAATTTGCAATCGGACTGAGTGCTGTCCGATTCAAGTTTAAGCTTAATGATAAGGGGCCTCCTTATTATAGTCGAGCCGGAACTGCTTGGCGCAGAAAGGCACCTCTTTGGGGAGAATTTTTACATGGCATAGTAGTTCATATGCCACACAAATGTCGTCGGCATTAGGATAACCACCGCTGAACATTTTTTATACCCACCACCGAAGGATGGGGGTATATTCATTTTGTCATTTCGTTTGAAACACGTCGAAATATCTATTTCCGACCCTTTCCGATATTCTTGATCAGCTTAAAAATCTAAGACGATTTAGCCACGTCCGTCCGTCTGTCTGTTGAAATCACGCTACAGTCTTTAAAAATAAAGATATTGAGCTGAAATTTTACGCAGATTCTTTTTTTGTCTATATGCAGATTAAGACCGTAAATGGACTATATCTTGATATAGCCCCATATAGACCGATCCTACGATTTAGGGTCTTAGGCCCATAAAAGTCAAATTTATTATCCGATTATGCTGAAATTTGGGACAGTGAGTTGCCTTAGGCCCTTCGACATTCTTCGTCAATTTGACTCAGATCGGTCCAGATTTGGATATAGCTGCCATATAGGCCGATCTCTTGATTTTGGGTCTAAGGCCCATAAAAGCCACATTTATTGTCTGGTTATACTGAAATTTGGGACGGTGAGTTGTGTTAGACCCTTCGACATCTTTCTTCAATTTGACTCAGATCGGTCCAGATTTGTATATAGCTGCCGTATATAGACCGATCACCCGATTTAAGGTCTTGCGGCCATAAAAGGGGACAGTGAGTTATGTTAAGTCCCTCGACATATTTCTGCAATATGGCACAGATCGGTCCAGATTTAGGTATAGCTTCCATATAGACCGATCTCTCGATTTAAGATTTGGCCCCATAAAAGGCGCATTTATTGTCCCATATTGCCGAAATTTTGGACAGTGAGTTGTGTTTGGCCTTTCGACATCCATTTTTAATTTGGCCCAGATCGGTCCAGATTTGAATAAAGATGTCACATATACCGATCTCTCGATTTTAGGTTTTGGACCCATAAAAGTAGCATTTATTGTCCGATTTCGATGAAATTTGAGACAGTGAGTTAAGTTAAGCCTTTCGACATCATTTTTCAATTTGGGCCAGATCGGTCCAGATTTGAATATAGCTGTCATATAGACCGATCTTTCGATTTAAGGTTTTGGACCCATAAAAGGCGCATTTATTGTCCGATTTCGAAGAAAAATTGGGACAATGAGTTGTGTAAGGCTCTTCGACATTTTTCTGTAACTTGGTCTAAATCGGCCCAGATTTGTATATAGCTGACATGTGGGCCGATATCTCGATTTAAAGTCTTGGCCCCATAAAATTCGCGTTTATAATCCTATGTCACTGAAATTTGAGACAGTAACTTATGTTAGGCTTTTCGATATCCGTGTCGTATATGGTTCAGATCGGTTTATTTTTTGATATAGCTACTAAAAACACAATTGAACAATGACCTTTACTTATAAGTATTTGGTCCAAATCGGAACATGTTTCTATATAGCTGCTATGAGGCATATGGTATGCATTTTTCACCGGATTTCGACGAAAGGGGGTTTTCATATGGTGGTGGGTATCCAAAGTTCGGCCTGGCCGAACTTAACGCCTTTTTACTTGTTAGATATAGCTACGATACAAACCGGTCTACCGAATTAACTTCTTGAGCTTCTAGAGGACGGAATTCTTATAGATTTGGTTGAAATTTTCCAACTTGCGTTTTATACCCCTACCACCATAGGATGGGGGTATAATAGTCTAGTCATTCCATTTGAACCCCTTGATATATTCGTCTAAGACCCCATGAAGTAAATATATTCTTGATCGTCTCGTCTTTCAGAGTCGATCTAGCCATGTCCGTCCGCCCGTCTGTCGAAATCACGAAATCACGCGTAAAGCTAGCCGCTTAAATTTTGCACCGATACTTTAAATTGATGTAAGTCGTTGGTGATTCCAAATGGGGCATATTTGTTTAGATTTAAATATAGCTCCTATTTGACTTCCTTAGCCCCTGGAAGCCGCAATTTTTCCGATTTTCTTGAAATTTTGCATGTAGTGTTCCATTAAGACTAAAAATCGTACCAAGTACGGTCCAAATCGGTCTATAACCTGATAAAGATCTTATATAAACCGATCTCGCGATTTGACTTCTTGAGCCAGTAGGTTAGGTCAGGTTGAAAAGAGGGTGCAGATATTAATCCGCCCTATGATACTATGGACATATACCTAAGCCAGTAATCGGCTCGAAAAAGCAAATTTTAAATTAGGCTATTCCTTGGCCTTCATTGCACTCCGTTATGGGCCGGCACCCAAACGATGCGGATTGTGCCATCCTCCGAGAAGGTGTAAATCGCCTTCTTACACTGCAAAACTGTTCGTAAAATGACCTTCTGGTCATTTTACTGTCCGTAAAACACTCGTCGTCTTCGCGTTAGGACCACACCACCTCACACATTCCGTGATCGGCCGGATATCCGCCTGCAGGACCGTATTATGGTCAGGTAGTCTAAGACAGATCTCAGTTCTTGGGTTCACAATGTAGACCCTCTGGCCCACTCTATACCCTAGCTTTTATCCATCCATGTAACATGATCTTCCAGACGGCAATGCTAGTGTTCCGTCAGTCCAAGTCTGTGCCGCTGGCAGCAGTGCCTCGCACTCGAGCCCAAGTATGGTCTTAGGTATCTCATCGCAAGCCTCTTCACCTGCCTACAGGTTTCCTATCGTCGCCTCGATTATACCGCGATGGTATGAGCTGCTCCCATCCTCAATCCATTCTCCTATCGCCTAAGGAGGCCAGTGGCTGCCTCACATATAATATGTGTCGGATATCTAGAATAGTCTACAGTGGCCTAGTGGGCGTGGTCCCCATCACTCAGCCTATGGCAAGACAATATGTTCTCTGAACCTGTTGTATGGTCCTAGCCCCCTGCACAGTTTCTCCTGCTATGGAGAACTACTGAGGCGTTAGTATGTATTGGTCAAATCATGCTTCTGCAGAGCCAGTGGATTATCCTCTGATTCAGACACGATTTCGACCCTAGGATCTGTCTACATAATGCCCAACATCTGTGAGCCTTCTCAGTATGCCCCTGAATGTGACACTTCCATTTCAGTTTTCTATCCAAGATCTCTTTTAAGTATATGACCTTGTCATATTTCGAAATCGTTTTATTGAGGAAACGTGGTGCGTCGTCTCCCTCGCGAACAGGCACATTTCAGTCTTCACTGGGTTTGCTTTGAGACCTCTGGATCTGGCCCAGTCATAAGCCATATGCAAGACTTGTTTGGCCCCTCTGCATTGCTGGTTCGGATCCTTACCCCCAAGAAGTATTACAACATCGTCTGCATAGCAGACGGGTTCAATACCCCTTCTTAGCCAGCATCCGTAATAAGTTATTTATGGTGGTCACCCAACCTAACCATTCGAACGCTTCGAAGGATATGTCTTAGCTGGTATCGGCACAATACTGATAAGAGTATTGCCTTATCAAAGTATCGCTTATGACCTATAATGTTTCAGCTGCCAATTCATCGGCTCTTGCTGCATTGTTACTGTCACGCTGATATCACTTTGACCATCACTCTATACCATCATTAAAAATTTGTTATGGAATCATAACTGGCCACAATAACCTAAAAAAAAACTCAAGTCTCGCATTGGCTTTAGAAATGTTGATTTCTGCCACTGGTGTCACGATAAACACACTAGAGAGGACAGCTGTCATTTTCCATGTCAATGCCTTGCACTAGACCAAATAGAAATGAGATACTTGATTCTGTCTCTTTCAGGCACAAGATGAACTCAGAGGCGTTAACCCAGACATATATAAGACTTTCATCGTAGCGGAAAAGTTGTATGAGCAAGTTTATTGAAACCTGCCTTCCAGATTGGTACTACTGTAGAGAGAAGAAGAAGAGTTCACTAGGAATCATAATGAGTCACATGATGGCCTACGCGGATGCTAAGATATAAACCTTGACGTCATCCTCTTCCAACCTAACCTAATCATTCGAACGTTGCGAAGGATATGTCTTAGCTGGTACTGCCTAATCGGAGTATCGCCTTATCAAAGTGTCGCCTATTACCTTTAATATTTCAGATGCTAATTCATCGGCTCTTGCTGCATTGTTACTTTCACGTTGATATCACTTTGACCAGGCGGAACAAGTTCTATACCATCACAAGGAATTTGTTATGGGATATCATCTTCACCACCACAATCACATATCAGCAACTGGAAGAAAGAATATTAAGCGCCATATCTCTAGTTGTTAACACATTTTCCAATTAATCTCTGCAGAGGGATGAGCTCATAGCATATCAATTTTAGTTGATCTCCCTCTCTCTACTTCGATGGTCGTTGTCAATACCTCTTGCAGAAGCTGGTTTCATCATTCTGTTTTCACCTTTTTATCTCTTTTTTATACCCACCACCGACGGATGAGGGTATATTCATTTTGTCATTCCGTTTGCAACACATCGAAATATCCATTTTCGACCCTATAAAGTATATATATTCTTGATCAGCGTAAAAATCTAAGACGATATAGACATGTCCGTCCGTCAGTCTGTTGAAATCACGCTACAGTCTTCAAAAATAGAGATATTGAGCTGAAACTTTGCACAGAGTCTTTTTTTGTCCATAAGCAGGTTAAGTTCGAAGATGGGCTATATCGGACTATATCTTGATATAGCCCCCATATAGGCCGATCCGCCGATTTAGGGTCTTTGGCCAATAAAAGCCACATTTATTACCCGATTTTGCTGAAATTTGGAACAGTGAGTTGTGTTAGGGCCCTCGACATTCTCCGTCAATTTGGCCCAGATCGGTCTAGATTTGGATATAGCTGCCATATAGACCGATCCTCCAATTTAGGGTCTTTGGCCCATAAAATCTACATTTATTATCCGATTTTGCTGAAATTCGGGAAAGTGAGTTGTCTTAGGCTCTTCAACATCCTCTGTCAATTTGGCTCAGATCGGTCCAGATTTGGATATAGCTGCCATATAGACTGATCTCTAGGTTTTAGGTTTTGGAGCCATAAAAAGCTCATTTATTGTCCGATGTTGCCGAAAATTTGGGACAAAGAGTTAAGTTAAGCCCCTCCACATATTTCCGCAATTTGGTCTAGATCGATCAAGATTCGCATATAGCTGTCATATAGACCGATCTCTCGATTTAAAGTCTTGGCCCCATAAAGGGCGCATTTTTAATCCGATTGCACTGAAATTTGACACACTGACTTATGTTATGTTTTTCGACATCCATGTCGTATATAGTTCAGATTGGTTTATTTTTAGATATAACTACTAAAAATACCAATATTTTGTTATATACAATTGAACAATGACGTTTACTTATTAGTATTTGGTCCAAATCGGAACTCATATTGATATAGCTGCTATGGGGCATAAGGTATGAGTTTTGCACCGGATTTTGAAGAAAGGTGGTTCACATATATATCCGAGGTGGTGGGTATCCAAAGTTCGGCCCGGCCGAACTTAACGCCTTTTTACTTGTTTGTACTTCCTCCGTTTATCAAAAATTCCTAATTTTTTTTACCACATTAAATAATCGGCTTAATATGCCATTTTCTTTCGACTTTCCTTTTCGTTCACAATCTCATTTAAAAATATCCTTCATAATAGCTGCATAAATCAATTAAAAGTTCAACAAACTTTTTTCGTATAGTCTTGGGTATTAATAATGCCCTTAACAGCCCTTTAGAGCGATGTTTGCATCGAAAAAAAAATCATGTGGTGCTTTTGTGACCCACATACACCAACGCAACGCAACGCAACACAACACAACACAACACAACCCAACCATCTGCAACATTTTTCTAAAGAAAATCTCGTTCCTCATTCATTTTTGCAAAGTTCTATATTGTGTTTGTACTTCAACAACATTCTTCAGTTGGCACATAAGTTTGTATGATTAATATATGAATAAAAATTGTTATAAATTGCTGACAAACTTCATAATAACACAAAACCACTATTATGTTATGTTGAAGGGAAATATTATTCCTTCGTATTTGGTGCGGCAGGCACAAAGGCTTGGCAGCAAGGACTCCCAATGCTGTTTCTGCTGCCACTACTGCTACTACTGCTCTTGGCTATGTTGCCTCTACCATGGTTGACATTTTAAGTGTTTCGTGACACGTTGATTAACTTTCCTTTAGTATGACAAATGAACAAATGTCCGGCACGAAAAAATGCCATTTCAAACACTCACTAAAAAGCTTCAACTCACACTTCTCTCTTCTCTGCTTGCGTTGCGTTGAACATGGGCAAACACACTAGCACACATAAACAGAAATACGTATACCTTAATAGTGGCAAAATTGAAATTTATGAGGTTGTGTAGACCCATAGACATTTCGTACGACTAAAAGCAGAAAACGAAGAAAAAAAAAAAACGGTATAGAATAAACTAACATAGCAGCAAGTAACGCTGTTCAGACAAGTCGAATTTTATGTGCCCTCCGGCAACTAAGGCAGTAATCGAATCCAGCGTTAAATTAAAGCACATCTTGAATGCATGGATGAGAAATGATAACATGGGTATAAATCCAATATTTTGCATGGCCAATTATAGCATTAATGTATAGTGAATATCAAAGTTTAGCTAATTCTTATAAATCTTAAGCCCCGAGTGGCCTAAGAAGTCAAATCGGTGGTTCCATTATTGTAAAGAGTTTGTAAACCGATCCCTCGGTTAATGTCGCCAGGACCACATTGGATACACAACATATATAGCAAACGGACGAACAGCCAGGGGTATGGATTGGCAGATGAACACATAGATATACGGATAGAAAGGCAGACAGACGGATACATGACAACAAACAGTCAGACGGAAAGACCGGCAGACAAACAGGAGGAGAGTTAAAAGAAAAACCAAACGGGCTCTGACTCTTGAAATTAACAAGAAGGCTTAATAAAGCAAAACAGGGTATCAGTTAGCATAAAGATTGCATACCGATCGTTCAGTTAATAAAGCCAGGACTATATAGGATACAATACCTATAGGATAAACGAATGGATATACCGATGTATTAAAAGGGAGATGAATAGATAGACAAAACAGACAGTTATAAAAAGACATAAAAATAGTCTGACGGACGGACAAACAGACGGATAGACAGACATTCAGACAAACCGAACGATAGACAGAGAGATATACAGGGTGATTTTTTTGAGGTTAGGATTTTCATGCATTAGTATTTGACAGATCACGTGGGATTTCAGACATGGTGTCAAAGAGAAAGATGCTCAGTATGCTTTGACATTTCATCATGAATAGACTTACTAACGAGCAACGCTTGCAAATCATTGAATTTTATTACCAAAATCAGTGTTCGGTTCGAAATGTGTTCAAATTTTGACAAATTTTGTTCAGCGATGAGGCTCATTTCTGGTTGAATGGCTACGTAAATAAGCAAAATTGCCGCATTTGGAGTGAAGAGCAACCAGAAGCCGTTCAAGAACTGCCCATGCATCCCGAAAAATGCACTGTTTGGTGTGGTTTGTACTCTGGTGGAATCATTGGACCGTATTTTTTCAAAGATGCTGTTGGACGCAACGTACCCTAAAAATAAAAATTTGGTATCCAAATTTCGGATGGGGTACTTAGGGGGGCCGCCCCACCCTAAAACCTACCAAACATATATTTAGACCAATAACGACAATATGGGGCTCAAATGAAAGGTATTTACGATAAGAAAACGTATTTGATATCCAATTGTCGAACGAAGTGCTAGGGGGACCACCTCAACCCCCAAAACACCCCTAAATCGGACATACTTACCGACCATGGCAATATGGGACTCAAATGAAAGGTATTTGCGAGTAGAATACGAATCTGATATCCAAATGTGGGACCACGTTTCTGGGGGTCCACCCCTTCCCCAAAACACCCCCCAAACAAGACTTATTTACTGACCATGGGAATATGGGGCTTAAATAAAAGGTATTTGAGTGCAGAATGGGACCAAGTGTTTGGGGGGCCGCCTCTCCCCAAAAACACCCCCCAAAGGGAACAAATTTACGATCATAGCCATATGGGGCTCAAATGAAAGGTCTTTGGGAGTAAAGAACGAATCTGATATCAATATTTGGGAAAAGTGTCTATGGGGCCACCCCACCCCCACAACACCACCCAAATAGTAAGTATTTGCTGACTTTTGCAATATGAGGCTCAAATAAGAGGGTTTTTGGAGTGGAACACGAATCCGATATATATTTCCAAGACCAACTCACTGAGTGGCCGCCCATCCCCCAAAATGGAATATGGGGCTCAAATTAAAGGTATTTGGGAGTAGACCACGTATCTGATATCAACATTAGGGACCAACTGTCTAGGGGACGTACCACCACCATAACAACCCCCAAATAGGACGTATTTGCTCACCAAGACAATTTGGGTCGTAAAGAGAGTGGAACTAAATATTTATTTATAGTTTTTAGGGCCAATACCCCAAACCGGACATATTTGCTGACTTTTGCAATAAGGAGTTTAAATGAGATTTGAAAACGAATTTGATATCCAATTTTGAGGCCAATGGCAATATGGGGTTCAAATAAATGATAAATAGATATATGGGAATAGAGCACGTTGCTGATATATTTTCCAGGCTTAGTGTTTTGGGGGACCACACCAATACCAAAAACACCCCTACATCGGCCATATATACCGACCTTGTCAATGTGGAGCTTAATTGGAAGGTATTGAGGGGTTGAGCAAGAATTGATACCCTTTTTCAGGACCAATTTTCCAAAATACCCCACATGCAATAATTTTTAAGTGACCATCGCAAAATGGGGCCCAAATAAAGGTATCTGGGAGTATAATACGAATTTGATATCAAAATTTAGGACCATGTATTTAGGGAATCACCCCTTCCCCAAAACACCCCGCACAGGGTAAAAAATTTTCGACCATGCCAATATGTGGTATTTAAGATTGGAAAGCGAATTTGATAACCTATTTTGGGCCATGTGTTTGAAGGATGCCTCATCGTGTAAACTCCCCTTAACCAATGGCAATATGGGGTTTAAATAAATGGCTTTTGAAAGAAGTGCCAAGTGCCTGGGGGACCACCTCATCCCCGAAAACACCCCTAAATCAGATATCATGAGAGTAGCGAGCTGAAATAAAGTATTTTCGGATTTCGGTATTCGGACAAAGGCACTTATATTGTTAATTTGTTAGTCAAGCGACATACTATTTTCGTAGCATGTTTATTCACTAAAATCTCTTTAATTGTCGAAAATAAATATTCCAAGGAAACTTTTGTTCCATATAGTAAAAGAAAGCGCAGCGGAGCGGGCCCGGATCAGCTAGTCTTCTTATAAAAACTAAGGGCAATAGTGGCTGGAGTAGTCAAAACGAGGGATCGGTTAATATAATATGCTTCTGATGCAAACCGCCAAGTAATGCAGTCAGGACTACTTAAAGGCCGAATGGATTGGCAGACTGGAGTATTGGCAAGCCAATGGACAGGCTAATAGACATATATTAAGACATACACACGTACTACAGATCGACAGGCAAACAAAGAGAAACAGACAGACAGACAGACAATCAGATATGCAAACAGACAGACAAGCAGATACACAGAAAGTCAATGGAAAGACATGCAAAAACGAAAATCAAAACAAAATAAGTAAAAAGGCGTTAAGTTCGGCAGGGCCGAACTTTGGATATCCACCACTTCGGGTATATATGTAAACCACCTTTCGTCAAAATCCGGTGAAAAATGCATACCTTTTGCCCCATAGCAACTATATCAAACTATGTTCCGATTTGGAACAAAACAAAAACAACAAGTCATCAATTGTGTATAACAAAATGCTGGTCTTTTAGGTAGCTATATCTAAAAATAAACCAATCCGAACCATATACGACACGGATGTAGAAAAATCGAACATAAGTCAAGGTGTCAAATTTCAGTGAAATCGGATTATAAATGCCATTTATGGGGCCAAGACTTTAAATCGAGATATCGGTATATATGGCAGCTATTGGGTTGCCCAAAAAGTAATTGCGGATTTTCCATATAGTCGGCGTTGACAAATTTTTTTACAGCTTGTGACTCTGTAATTGCATTCTTTCTTCTGTCAGTTATCAGCTGTTACTTTTAGCTTGCTTTAGAAAAAAACTTTAAAAAAAGTATATTTGATTAAAGTTCATTCTAAGTTTTATTAAAAATGCATTTACTTTCTTTTAAAAAATCCGCAATTACTTTTTGGGCAACCCAATACATAGTGGCATGGGGCGAATTAATATCCGCACCCAATTTTCAATCTATTCCAACCTAATCGTGGTAACTGCCTACAGGTGTTCAGCAGCTCAAGCTTCTTTTTCTTACCATCTTGCATGATGGTTAAGGATCGAAGCCTTTGTTGACGCTACATCTCCAATTTCGGACATATTCTGTCACTACCTCGTTCACCAAATTATCAAAACCAGCTGATAGATGGAAATTCCCTTTAAACGGCATAACAAACTTTCTATACCTCCCATGCAATAGTAGTGGCTATAGCATACCATAAGTTCAGGTCACTTGTGGCAGAACAGAAACTGAATGTTGCTTTGCTTGGCATACCTGAATGGAACATTGAAATATGCCACTGGAGAAAAATGGATTTGTTTGTTATCTTCTTCGCCTACCTTCTACTACCTCGTTTGTTTTATATCCCCTGCTTGTTTTTTCTTTATTATTAATTATTTTTCATTCTTCTTAAATAAATTCTGACAAAAATAACAGCAGCAGCAGGAGCATAACAAACAAAGGCAGCCTGTTTGAATATTTTGTTGTTTTTTTGTTTGTTTCCTGTGTGGTACCTTTTACCGGGTGGTGTGCTCTGCCGCTATAACCACGAGCCGAGAGTTTCAGGCATGAATAGAAATAAAAGTTGTTCTATTTAAGTTTGAATATTTCTTGGCCTCATTGTGAGAAAAGGCTTTTCTTCTCGGCCAGTTTTTGTTAATTTTGAGCAGTTTTGTGGACAGAAAAAAAAAACAATTAACTAAATGGTGGGAGTAGAGATTTTGCCATGCTAGAGATGTACGGAAATGATAATTATTCGAGTTTGTATATAAATTTTAATAGCGAGAAAGAAATAATTATAAATGAAGTACAGAGGAGACGGGGGTATAAAACTTATTGTAGTTATATCAGTTGTTCCGACTTATTTCTAAATAAAGTTTTTTTCTTTTGATGCCAATAACATTCTAGCCCATCGATTTTTATACCCAAACACTGGCAGGGGTTTCTGGAGGCCACCGCGACGCATAGTCTGCTATTTTCGCCTATAACACCGAATTCCTGGGTTCGAATCCTGGCCATAACATCCGAACAAAATTGTCAGCGGTGACTATCCCCTCCCAATGCTGACCACATTTGTAAGGTATTTAAAAACTTCTCGGCGATCTGCGGCACGTTTCTCGTGTTCGTCTATAAAAAGGAGGTCCCTCCCTTCCCTTCTCTTGACTCTCGACTTTTCTGATGAATTTCATAGAAATCGGTTCAGATTTAGATATAGCTGCCATATGTGTATATCGCCCGATTTTCACTTTTAGAGCCACTGCAAGCGCATTTACTGACCAATCTTGTTTCATAATAAATTTCTCTTTTTTTTCTGGGTTATCGGTTTTGCATAACATTTCTCTAGCATTGTATTGTGCGTATACCCAAAGCGGAAATGGCTGTTTTACGCCATTGCTTACTGGGCTTCTCTTCCTAGCCATTCTATAGAATGGCTTGCATGCGGCATTGCAAGGCTGAATGCATTATAGCGCTCATGTTTACATGAAATTAAAGTCATAAATCATGATAGGAAAGTGGAGAGTCCAGACCAAAAACGTATTCGTGCAATAGAAGTATGAAATTTCCTAAAGATGGACTGCCGGTGCTTGTTTACGCCCATCCAAAATGTGTGTAAAATATGACACACTTTGTTGTTACATACGAGAGGACACTACAGTCGGTCAGGTGAATAGAAAGTAAGATACGTATAAATATATAAGAAAAAATAAAATAAAATAAATTAAATTAAAATAAAATAAAATAAAAAAAAATTATATAAAAATAAGATATAATAAAATAAAATAAAATAAAATAAAATAAAATAAAATAAAATAAAATAAAATAAAATAAAATAAAATAAAATAAAATAAAATAAAATAAAATAAAATAAAATAAAATAAAATAAAATAAAATAAAATAAAATAAAATAAAATAAAATAAAATAAAATAAAATAAAATAAAATAAAATAAAATAAAATAAAATAAAATAAAATAAAATAAAATAAAATAAAATAAAATAAAATAAAATAAAATAAAATAAAATAAAATAAAATAAAATAAAATAAAATAAAATAAAATAAAATAAAATAAATTAAAATAAAATAACATAATATAAAATAAAATAAAAACAAGTAAAAAGGCGTTAAGTTCGGCCGGGCCGAACTTTGGATACCCACCACCTCGGGTATATATGTAAACCACCTTTCATCAAAATTGGGTGAAAATTTACCTCATACCTCATACCGATCTGAACTATATACGACACGGATGTCGAAAAGCCTAACATAAGACTTTGTCAAATTTCAGTGAAATCGGATTATAAATGCGCCTTTTATGGGGCCAAGACTTTAAATCGAGATATCGGTCTACATGGCAGCTATATCCAAAAATGGACCGATTTGGGCCAAGTTGCGTCAACATGTCGAAGAGCCTAACACTAAGCACTGTCCCAAATTTCGGCGAAATCGGACAATAAATGCCTCTTTTATGGGCCCTAAACCTTAAATTCAGAGATCGGTCTATATGGCAGCTATATTCAAATCTGGACCGATCTGGGCAAAATTTAAGAAGGACGTCGAAGAGCCTAACTAAACTCACTGTCTCAAATTTCAGCGACATCGGACAATAAATGCGTCTTTTATGGCCCCAAAACCTAAAACCTAGATATCGGTCTATATGGCACCTATATCCAAATCTGGACCGATCTGTGCGATATTGCAGAAGTATATCAAGGGGCTTAACTTAACTCACTGTTCCAAATTTCGGGGACATCGGGCAATAAATGAGCATTTTATGGGCCCAAAACCATAAATCAAGAAATCGGTCTATATGGCAGCTATATCCAAATCTGAACCAATCTGGACCAAGCTAAAGAAACATGTCAAAGGGCCTAAGACAACTCACTGTCCCAAATTTCATCGAAATCGGATAGTAAATGTGGCTTTTATGGGCCTTAGACCCTAAATCGGAGGATCGGTCTATATAGCAGCTATATCCAAATCTGTACCGATCTGGTCCAAATTAACGAAGGAAGTTGAAGGTCCTAACACAAATCCCTGTCCCAAATTTCAGCAAAATCGGTTAATAAATGTGGCTTTTATGGGCCTTAGACCCTAAATCGGAGGATCGGTCTATATGGCAGCTATATCCAAATCTGTACCGATCTGGTCCAAATTAACGAAGGAAGTTGAAGGGCCTAACACAAATCCCTGTCCCAAATTTCAGCGAAATCGGATAATAAATGTGGCTTTTATGGGCCTTAGACCCTAAATCGGAGGATCGGTCTATATGGCAGCTATATCCAAATCTGGACCGATCTGAGCCAAATTGACAAGGGATGTCGAAGGGCCTAACACAACTCACTGTCCCAAATTTCAACAAAATCGGATAATAAATGTGGCTTTTATGGGCCTAAGACCATAAATCGGAGGATCGGTCTATATGGCAGCTATATCCAAATCTGGACCGATCTAAGCCAAATTGACGAAGGATGTCGACTGGCCTAACGCAACTCACTGTCCCAAATTTCAGCAAAATCGGATAATAAATGTGGCTTTTATGGGCCTAAGACCCTAAATCGGCGGATCGGTCTATATGGGGGCTATATCAAGATATAGTCCGATATAGCCCATCTTCGAACTTAACCTGCTTATGGACAAAAAAAGAATCTGTGCAAAATTTCAGCTCAATATCTCTATTTTTAAAGACTGTAGCGTGATTTCAACAGACAGACGGACAGACGGACAGAAGGACGGACATGGCTAGATCGTCTTAGATTTTTACGCTGACCAAGAATATATATACTTTATAGGGTCGGAAATGGATATTTCGATGTGTTGCAAACGGAATGACAAAATGAATATACCCCCATCCTTCGGTGGTGGGTATAAAAAAAATAAAATAAAATAAAAAAAATTATATAAAATATAATAAAATAAAATAAAATAAAATAAAATAAAATAAAATAAAATAAAATGAAATAAAATAAAATAAAATAAAATAAAATAAAATAAAATAAAATAAAATAAAATAAAATAAAATAAAATAAAATAAAATAAAATAAAATAAAATAAAATAAAATAAAATAAAATAAAATAAAATAAAATGTAATAAAATAAAATATAATAAAATAAAATAAAATAAAATAAAATAAAATAAAATAAAATAAAATAAAATAAAATAAAATAAAATAAAATAAAATAAAATAAAATAAAATAAAATAAAATAAAATAAAATAAAATAAAATAAAATAAAATAAAATAAAATAAAATAAAATAAAATAAAATAAAATAAAATAAAATAAAATAAAATAAAATAAAATAAAATAAAATAAAATAAAACAAAATGAACCAAAATAAAATAAAATAAAATAAAACAATATAAAATAAAATAAAATAAAATAAAATAAAATAAAATAAAATAAAATAAAATAAAATAAAATAAAATAAAATGAAATAAAATAAAATAAAATAAAATAAAATAAAATAAAATAAAATAAAATAAAATAAAATAAAATAAAATAAAACAAATAAAGGTAAAATCGGTTGATACGCATACTAGTATACGGAAGTTATATCTAGGCCAAAACTTGCTTGTGCCAAATTTGAAGACGATCAGATAGAAATTATCATGAACAGACGGACGGACAGACAGACAATCGGATATAACGTATATAACGATTGTTAACAAAAGACTCAACACAGAGCTTACAAAGTACAGAAAGTATCTGAGAAGGAGAAGTGAGGCTATGATTAAACCGGCCCTCTGTGTATAATACCATCTAGCAGATTCACTGTATTGGGGGTAGTAGATGGGAGTGTCGTTTACTACGTAGAAATCCTGCATGTTTTTCAAAAAAGTGTGCTAAGTTTGGCCAGAGAGAATCTTATACCCCCTCCACTATAGACCTCTAACAAACGCGCCAAATATGGTCTGAATCGGTTGATAACTTGATATAGCTCCCATACAAACCGTTTTTCTGATTTTATTCTTGAGCCTCTAGAGGGAGTAATTCGTTTCCGATTAAGCTGAAATTTTGCACAGTGACTTCTTTTATGCCCTCTAATCTTCCGATCTTATTTCTTAAGTCCCCCAAGGGCGCAATTGTCATCTGATTTGATTGAATTTTGTACAATGGGTACTACTATTGTCTTTAACTTCCAAGTCAAGTATGGCCCGAACAGGTTTATAACCTGACAGAGTTCCAATAGCAAAGCAATAATAACCTAATATAGCTGCCGTATAAACCGATGTCGGATCATGACTTGATTCTTGAGCAGCAAGGGGGCGCATTCTTTTAATACAATTTGGCTGAAAATTTGCGGGAAGCATTTTGGTTTGACCATTAAAAACTGTGCATAGCATGCCCTAAATCGGTTCACGGCTTGATATAGCTCCAATATAAACCGATCTTCTATATGGAGCAGTTCCAATCCATTTTAGCTGAAATTTTGCACAACGAGTTATTGTATGACTTTTAATATACGTGTTAAATATGGCCTTAATCGGTCCATAACCTGATTAGCTCTCATAATAACAGATCTCCCAATTTTATTTCTTATCCGATTTGGATGAATATTTGCACAATGAATTCCTTTTTGGTCTCCAACAGCCAAACCAAGTATGGCCCCAATCGGTTCATAACTTGATAGCTGAAAAAGCATAACAATTCTTTGCCTATAAAGAGATACCGGGCAAAGATCTTGACAAATGCGATACATGGTGGAAAGTATATAAGATTCGGCCCGGCTAAACTTAGCACGCTTTTGCTTGGTGACCCTATGTTCGTATCCAAAAGATCCTTTAAGATTGGAAATCACTGTATATCTTCGTAAGACAAGCAATCGCAAAAACCACCTCCGGAAAATTCTTCAATCGTCCCTCATACAAAATGTGGATGTATATTTCTATCATCGATCCAGCCACAAATTAGTTTCTCCAAACTATGTATGTCCACACCCTCTATCACTCCTGCAAGGTAGGTACCAGCATATGCAAACAACTGTGGACAATGTCCACCCTCGTTAGATAGCGGGTGTGCAAGTCAATCATCCTTTAAGATTGCTGGAAATTGCTGAATATCTTCGTAACTTAAGCAATCACAGAACCACCACCGGAAGAATCTGCAATCGTCCCTCATACTAAAAGTGGATGTATATTTTTATCATCGATCCAGCCGCAAACTAAATTCTCCAAACTATGTATGTTCACGTCCTCTATCACTCCTCCAAGGTAGGTACCAGCATATGCAACCTATCGACAATGTCAAGAAAGTACACCCTCGTTAGATAGCCGGTCTGTGAGTCAATCAAAACCGAGCTGGTATATCTGGCAGGGAAATTTCGAAGCCAGCGCAGTGGCAACAAAACCAATTGATGTCCTAAGTGGATTCTCTGATGTTTAGGACAAAAGACCCCATTTAAACCGATTCCCAGTTTTGACTTCTTGAGACCTCAATTTTCATTTGGCTGAAATTTCAGTTCCGACTTCCAAAATCAATGCCGAGTATGATCTGAATTGATTTATAAACTGATATAGCCCCCATACAAAAGCATGCCCGGATTTAAATTCTTGAGCCTCTAGAAACCTCAGTTTTAATCCGATTTGACTGAAATTTGCCATGAAGACTTGACTTTTGACTTCCAAGATCAGTGGCGAGTATGAGTCGAATCGGTCCAAAAACACATTCCCGGATTTGAAACCTCACTTTACATCAGATTTGGCTAAAATATAGAACAAGGACTTCTTCTGACGCTCAGAATCATTTCGGAGTATGATTTTAATCGGTCCATAAACTGGCATAGCCGCCATACAAACCGATCCTAGGATTTGACTTCTTGAACCTTTAGAAGCCTTAATTTTCATTTAGTTTGGCTGAAATTCAGCACAAAGACTTCTGGCTTTGAGTTCCAACATCCTTGCCAAATATGATTCGAATCGGCCTGTATCCTTATATATCTTCTATATAATCTTATCCCCGGATTTGATTTCTTGAGCTTCTAGAATCCTAAATGTTCACCTGATTTGGCTGAAATGTGACACAAAGAATTCTGCTTTGTCTTCCAGTGTCCGCGTAAAGTATGATCCCAATCCATCTAAATACTAACAAAGGCCATTTAAATACCAATTCTCTGTTATGACTACTTGAAAATATAGCAGCCGCAACCAATTCCCGATTTGATTTGTGTAAGAAAATTCATACATGAACTAAGTTAATAAAGGAAAACTTTTAGCAGAATCCATGGTGGTGGGTACCCAAGATTCAGCACGGCTGAACTTAGCACATTTTTACACGCTCCACCATAGGATGGGGGTATACTTACTTCGGAATTCTGTTTGTAACACCTCGAAATATGCGTCTAAGACCCCATAATGTATATATCTTCTTGATCGTCATGACCGTTCGTCCTTTTGTCCGTCCGTCCTTCTGTCCGTCCGTCCTTCTGTCCGTCCGTCCTTTTGTCCGTCCGTCCTTCTGTCCGTCCGTCCTTCTGTCCGTCCGTCCTTCTGTCCGTCCGACCTTCTGTCCGTCCGTCCTTCTGTCCGTCCGTCCTTCTGTCCGTCCGTTCTTCTGTCCGTCCGTCCTTCTTCTGTCCGTCCGTCCTTCTGTCCGTCCGTCCTTCTGTCCGTCCATCCTTCTGTCCGTCCGTCCTTCTGTCCGTCCGTCCTTCAGTCCGTCCGTCCTTCTGTCCGTCCGTCCGTCCGTCTGTCTGTCGAAAGCACGCTAACTTTCGAAAGAGTAAAGCTGGGCGCTTAAAATTTTGCACAAATAATTTTTATTAGTGTAGGTTAGTTAGGATTGTAAATGGGCCAAATCGGTCCATGTTTTGATATAGCTGCCATATAAACCGATCTTGGGTCATGACTTCTTGAGCCTCTAGAGGGCGCAATTCTCATCCGATTTAACAGAAATTTAATAAAGTGGTGTTTTGGTATCACTTCCAACAACTGTGTTTAGTATTGTCAAAATCGGTACATAACCTAATATAGCTGCCACATAAACCGATCATGGGTCTTGACTTCTTCAGCTCCTAGAGGGCGAAATTCTTATCCGCTTTGGCTGTAATTTTGCACGTTGTGCTTTGGTATCACTTCGAACAACTGTGCTGAGTATGGTTCAAATCGATTCATAAACTGGCATAGCTGCCATATAAACCGATCGGGCATCTTAACTTCTTGAGCCGCTAGAGGGCGCAATTCTCATCCGATTTGGCTGAAATTTTGCATAAGGTGTTTTGTTATGACTTTCAACAGCTATGCTAAGTATGATCCAAATCGGTTTATAATCTGGCATAGCTGTCATATAAACCGATCTTGGATTTTGACTTCTTGAGCCAATAGATGGCGCAATTCTCATCCCATTTGGCTGAAATTTTGCATAAGGTGTTTTGTTATGACTTTTAACAACTGTGCCTAGTATGGTTCAACTCTGTCTATAACCTAGTATAGCTGCCATATAAACCGATCTGGCATTTTGACTTCTTGAGTCTCTAGAGGGCGCAATTCTCAACAGATTTGGCAGAAACTTTGTACAACGAATTTTCCTTTTACCTTCAACATACGTGTCCAATATGGTCTAAATCGATCTATAGCTTGATTCAGCTCCCATATAAACCGATCTCCCGATTTTGCTTTTTAAGCCCCTACAAGGCGCAATTCATATTCGAATGCACTGAAATATTACACAATATCTTCTTCAATATTCACCATTCAAGTGTTTTGTGGTCCGAAACGGACTATAACTTGATATAGCTCCAATACTATAACAGTTCTTAGTCTTTATTCTTTGTTTGCCTAAAAAGAGATGCAGCGCAAAGAACTCGCCAAATGCTATTCATGGTGGAGGGTGTATAAGATTCGGCCCGACCGAACTTAGCACGCCTTTACTTGTTACATGTTAATCTTAAGTTTGCCCTATTCAATATATACAGATACTCTATATGCCGTCACAAACATCCATATCCCGAGTTCAACCAGTGCATCAAGCTGAGTTTTAAACACAATATGCCACGAAAACCTTTTCTGTTCCATATTTCCTCAAGGATTTTCGGAAATTCTGATAGCTCCAAGGATGTCCTTTGAAATCTTGGTAGTCTTTATATTCCAAAATTAGACCAATACGGTCTCTAAACTATTCTAAAGTTAAAATTTGTTCCTATATCTATTAAAGCTATTGAAGTTTCGTTTCACATCTCTTTCTCTCTCGCTCTCTTTCTCTCTCTTTGCACAACATATATTGGGTTGCCCAAAAAGTAATTGCGGATTTTTCATATAATCGGCGTTGACAAATTTTTTCACAGCTTGTGACTCTGTAATTGCATTCTTTCTTCTGTCAGTTATCAGCTGTGACTTTTAGCTTGCTTTAGTAAAAAAGTGTGAAAAAAGTATATTTGATTAAAGTTCATTCTAAGTTTTATTAAAAATGCATTTACTTTCTTTTAAAAAATTCGCAATTACTTTTTGGGCTACCCTAGATTTTCTTGTTGGCCTAAAACCAAATTATTATGAAAATTTCCCAAATGGAAGCCAGGCATAATGCCTCCTTCCCCTTTAGTTTTTTTTTTAGAAAACTTAAACAATTTCCGTTAGTTTCATATGAAGTTTACTATCAAATGAAGTGACAGCAAGAGTTTGTTGTACTTGCTCACACACACACCTACACATACATTGACAAGCCAACCTTTCAGTTGTTCACACAGAGAACAAAATCTTAATACATCTCAAATCTTAGGAAGTCCATTAGAGTATAATGGGTCAATGTATAGAAAAAAACAAAGAAAAACACAATCTGAAAAAAACAAGAGAAAAATCAAGGATACTTAAGGCAATTGAAATGTTATTCTGTGACAAATAAATATTGACTCGGAAACATGTGTAGATGGCGCACAAACACACACAAACTGTGACAATTTGGCAGGCAAATGTCCGAGAACACAAAATGTTTTATTGCCTTAAATGGCTGTCCTTTATTGAGTGATTGAAGAGGTTTTCTTTGCTGGGGATATAACTGTGAATAGAGGTTATTTGGACAATCACCAAAAAGTGTTTTTTTGGTTTTCATTTCCAACTCAGATTGTCAAGTACACCGAACGAAATGATTTTATCGCCAGCTTTTCATTGCGGTAGAAAAGAGCAATACATATGTATATTATATATGTGAGTGGTGGTAATGGTGATGGTGGTTGTTGTTGTTGCTTTTTTATATGGGGGTCATTATGGCTTCACATGAGCCATACATGATGGCAGGCCTCATAAAAAAAATTCCTTTGACACTGAAAAGCAGAAAAGTGCTGGCAGAAGGTTGAAACTGCCCCCTTTCTCCAAGCTGGGGGATGGGCACACAACACACAAATGAAGGAGCCATCTGTCACATGAGAATATGTTTTTAAAAAGTCTCAAAGATTAATGGGCCTCATATTATTAAGGTATGCGAAATAAAGTGTTTTACATTATGTGCAAATGTAGTTTTCATTTTTTGGTTTTGTAAAGTGAGCCATCACATAGGGATAGGCCAGAAGGCCGGCTTTGACTCAGTCAGTCGGCAGCATGGCTTGGCCATATTTAACAAAAACAAAAAAAAGTTTAAATACCCCAACAGAGGGCAGAGGAGAGAGATCATTAAATGTATTTTATGGGCGTAACAAGTGATGTGAAATAAAAAGTGTAAAAAATGTAAATTGCTCCTTTAAACTACTTAATTGTGGCCATTATGTGAACATTTTTACTGACCGATTGGTAGTTTCCCTTGTGCAGGCTCATAAATTTCCATAGCTCGGACATAATTTTTGACATTATAATGATGGTGAATGGTATTTTGGGTTACGACTAAATTATTGCCGGTTTATGCGATGCCACACAAAAAGAAATGCCAACGATTTAGTAAAGGGACATTAATAGTCAAAATTGTATGATAACTTTAACATTTTTATGGGATTAAGTAGAATAGTTGTAAAACCAAAAAAGGGAATAACAGTTCCACCACTACTGTGGTACAAGGTACTACAACTTAGTGAATTTGTTTGTAACACCCAGAAGGAAGAGAGATAGAACCATTGATTAGTATACCGATAGAATCGGAAATCACTTTCTAATTCGATTTAGCTATGTCCGTCTGTCCGTCCGTCCGTCTGTCTGTCCGTACGTCTGTCCATGTTTATTTGTGTACAAAGTACGGAGTACAGGTCGTAGTTTTCATCCGATCGTCTTCAAACTTGGTATGGGCATGTTTTTCGGCCTGGAGACGAAACCTGTTGAAATTGGAAAAAATCGGTTCAGATTTGGATATAGCTCCCACATATATATTCGTCCGATTTACAGTAATAATGCAATAAAATGGTCATTTGTTAAACGATTCTCTTCAAATTTGGCAGAAAGGATTACTGGTGAATCTCGACATTACTGGTGAATTTCATGGAAATCGGTTCAGATTAAGACATAGCTCTCATATATATATATCGCCCGATTTTTACTCCTAGAGCCACTGCAAGCTCATTTATTGACCAATCTTCCCAAAACTTCGTACAACGCTTGCTTCGACGACTGTGACAGTATTTGAGAAGTTTGCTCGAAATCGGTTGAGATTTAGATATAGCTCTCATACATATGTTCGTCCGATTTTGAGAAATATTGCAATAAAATGGTCATTTGTTAACCGATTCTCTTGAAATTTGTTAGAAAGGATTTTCTCTTGACTCTCGACATTACTGGTGAATTTCATGGAAATCGCTTCAGATTTAGATATAGCTCTCATATATATATATATATATATATATATATATATCGCCCGATATTCACTCCTAGAGCCACTGCAAGGGCATTTATTGACCAATCTTCCCAAAACTTCTTACAATGCTTTCTTCGATGACTATAACAGCATATGAGAAGTTTGCTCAAAATCGGTTCAGATTTAGATATAGCTCCCATATATATGTTCGTCCGGCGATATATATATATGACAGCTATATCTAAATCTGGGCCGATTTCCATGAAATTCACCGGAAATGTCGGGAGTCATAAGAAAATCCTTCCTGCCTAATTTCGAGAGAATCGGCTATCAAATGACCATTTTATTGCAATATTTCTCAAAATCTACTCTACTCTACTCTACTCTACTCTACTCTACTCTACTCTACTCTACTCTACTCTACTCTACTCTACTCTACTCTACTCTACTCTACTCTACTCTACTCTACTCTACTCTACTCTACTCTACTCTACTCTACTCTACTCTACTCTACTCTACTCTACTCTACTCTACTCTACTCTACTCTACTCTACTCTACTCTACTCTACTCTACTCTACTCTACTCTACTCTACTCTACTCTACTCTACTCTACTCTACTCTACTCTACTCTACTCTACTCTACTCTACTCTACTCTACTCTACTCTACTCTACTCTACTCTACTCTACTCTACTCTACTCTACTCTACTCTACTCTACTCTACTCTACTCTACTCTACTCTACTCTACTCTACTCTACTCTACTCTACTCTACTCTACTCTACTCTACTCTACTCTACTCTACTCTACTCTACTCTACTCTACTCTACTCTACTCTACTCTACTCTACTCTACTCTACTCTACTCTACTCTACTCTACTCTACTCTACTCTACTCTACTCTACTCTACTCTACTCTACTCTACTCTACTCTACTCTACTCTACTCTACTCTACTCTACTCTACTCTACTCTACTCTACTCTACTCTACTCTACTCTACTCTACTCTACTCTAATCTACTCTACTCTACTCTACTCTACTCTACTCTACTCTACTCTACTCTACTCTACTCTACTCTACTCTACTCTACTCTACTCTACTCTACTCTACACTACTCTACTCTTCTCTACTCTAGTGGAACAAATCTTTTCAACAAACCAACTTTACTGCCTGTAGTGTGCATGCGATTGCAAGCAAATAATCCATAAATTGTAAATTTTTCCCCCTAAAGAAAATTATTATCACAACATGAGATGGCGGCTTAAACAACGCGCATTTTGTTTAACACCGAACAAAACTTATGGACTTACAATGCATCTACAGGCACTGTAAAAACCGTTGAACCCAATTTCCGCTATGAAGCGCCAGAGAATGGCGTTGTTTGTTTATGGTCCCAGCCATAAATAAAGAAATTAAATACAACTTAAGATGTACAACAAGGCGCGCTCAGGTTACGCAAGATATGAGCCAGATTTGCCCCCCCCCCAAACCTACCACTCACTACCCACTTTTGTTAGGAAGATAATATGAGTGACTAAATGGGTGTATGTGCATGTGTGTGCAAGCATATTTTATTAAAGGAAGATACTGTGTTAGTCTAGGTAAAGCATAACCATGGAATCAAGAGTAAAGAACCCAACAGGGCAATTCTTGTAAAAACAAATTGTAGTTACTACGGCCATTAAAGTGCAATTCGGGCGATACATATATATGGGAGCTATATCCAAATCTGAACCGATTTTGATAAAATCTTGCAGATAGGTTGACATCAGTAACAATACAACCCATGCCAAATTTGTGCAGAGCAGTTGAAAATTGTAGTGACTACAACGACTAAAGTGCAAATCGGGCGATACATATATATGGGAGCTATATCTAAATCTGAACCGATTTTTAACAAAATCTATAGCGTTCGTCATTGAGCTAAAAAAGAGACATTTGCAAAATTTTGTGACGATTGGACAACAAAACCACCTGTACCTTGCTAACAAGGATACATGGACTCACAGACGTACAGAGGGACATGGCTAAATAGAATCAGGAAGTGATTCTGAGTCGATCGGTCTAGATCTTCTCCTTCTTGGCGTTACAAGCAAATGCACAAACTTATAATGTACCAAAGTGATAGTGTAGGTTATAAAAACGGCTTAATTGATTTTTTTGAAATTTTCACAGATGGTGCCTAATGATACCGTGGTGAAATTAGGGTACTACAATTTTTGAATTCTGAAGAGGGGCGGACCCTCCCCCTTACCCTAATTTTCAGAAACGCCAGATCTCGAAGATGGGTCATGTGATTTTAGCGTAATTTTGTGTGATATCTTATAATAACATAAAAATATTGTTTCCCAATTCCGGATGGGGTACCTAGGGGGGACGCCCCACCCCAAAAAGTTACCAAATATATATATATAGACCAATCACAACAATATGGGATTCAAATGAAAGGTATTTTAGATTAGAAAACATATCTGATATCCGATTTTCGGACCAAGGAATACGAATCTGATTTCCAAATGTGGGACCAAGTTTCTGAGGGTCCTTCCCTTCCCCAAAACACCCTCCAAACAGAACTTATTTACTGACCATGGCAATATGGGGTTTAAATAAAAGGTATTTGAGTGCAGAATACGAATCTGATATCAAAATGTGGGATCAGGTGTTTGGAGGCCGCCCCTCCCCAATATATGGGGCTTAAATTAAAGGTACTTGAGTGCAGAATACGAATCTGATATCAAAATGTGGGACCAAGTGTTTGGGGGCCGTCCCCAGAATTATTTCCCAAAGCAGCCTCATATGGGGCTCAAATAAATGGTATTTGAGAGTAAAGTACGAATGAGATAACAATATTCGGGAAAAAGTGTCAATGGGGCCACCCCACACCCATAACACCATCCAAATAGGACATATTTTCTAACCATTGCAATATTGGGCTCAAATAAGAGGTATATCAGAGCGAAGTAACTCAGGGGCCGCCCCCACCCACAAAACACCCCTTAAACCGATCATGTTTGGCGACAATGGAAATATGGGACTCAAATGAAAGGTATTTGGTAGTAGACCACGAATCTGATATCAATATTCGGGACCAACTGTCTTGGGGACGTCTCAACCCCACAATAACCACCATATAGGACATATTTGCTCAGCATGACAATTTCGGTCTCAAAGAGAATGAAGCTCGATATTGATAGTTTTTAGGGCCTATACCCTAAATTTAGGGCCCATACCCCTAAATTGGCTGAAATTTTAGCACGACGTTTTTTTTTGTGACTTCCAACAACTGTGCTAAGTATGGTTCCGATCAGTCCATGTTTTGAAATAGCTGCCATATAAACCGATCTTCGATCTTGAGTTCTTGAGCCGCTAAAGGGCCCAGTTCTCATCCGATTTGGCTGAAATTTTGCATAAGGTGTTTTGTTATGACTGTCAACAACTGTGCTAAGTATGATTCAAATCGGTTTATAATCTGGTATAGCTGTCATATAAACCGATCTTGGATTTTGAGTTCTTGAGCCGCTAGAGGGCCCAGCTCTCATCCGATTTGGCTGAAATTTTGCACAAGGTATTTTGTTATGACTTTCAACAACTCTGCTAAGTATGGTTCAAATCGGTTCACAACCTGATATAGCTGCCATTTAAACCGACCTGGGATCTTGACATCTTGAGCTAATAGATGGCGCAATTCTCATTCGATTTGGCTGAAATTTTGCATAAGGTGTTTTGTTATGACTTTCAACAACTGTGCTAAGTATGGTGTAAATCGGTTCACAACCTGATATAGCTGCCATATAAACCGATCTGGGATCTTGACTTCTTGAGCCGCTAGAGGGCCCAGTTCTCATCCGATTTGGCTGAAATTTCGCATGAAGTGTTTTTTTATGACTTTCAACAACTGTGCTAAGTATGGTTGAAATCGGTTCACAACCTGATATAGCTGCCATATAAACCGATCTTGGATCTTGACTTCTTGAGCCGCTAGAGGGCGCAATTCTCATCCGATTTGGCTGAAATTTCGCATGAGGTGTTTTTTTATGACATTTAACAACTGTGCTAAGTATGGCGTAAATCGGTTCACAAGCTGATATGGCTGCCATATAAACCGATCTGGGATCTTGACTTCTTGAGCCAATAGATGGCGCAATTCTCAGCCGATTTGGCTGAAATTTCGCATGAGGTGTTTTTTTTATGACTTTCAACAACTGTGCTAAGTATGGTTCAAATCGGTTCACAACCTGATATAGCTGCCATATAAACCGATCTGGGATTTTGACTTCCTGAGCCTCTAGAGGGCGCAATTCTCATCCGATTTGGCAGAAATTTTGTACAACAGCTTCTCCCACGACCTTCAATATACGTGTCCAATATGGTCTGAATCGATCTATAGCTTGATACAGCTCCCATATAAGCCGATCTCCCGATTTTGCTTCTTGAGCCCCTACAAAGTTCAATTCTTATCCAAATGACCTGAAATATTACACAGTGACCTCTATAATGGTCAGCATTCATTTATGATCCGAATCGGACTATAACTTGATATAGCTCCAAAAGCATAACAGTTCTTATTCAATATTCTTTGTTTGCCAAAAAAGAGATACCGCGCATAGAACTCGACAAATGCGATCCATGGTGGAATGTATATAAGATTCGGCCCGACCGAACTTAGCACGCTTTTAATTGCTTTTTTCCTACTGGGTTTATATTTCCATATGTTATATAGTTACGAGCTAATATGCGTGCGTATGTGTATGTGTGTGTGTGTGTTTATGTGTGTTTTCTTTGTAAATTTTCTCTCTCGTAATAGATGGTGAAAAACAATTTGCAACTTGGCAGTTATTGTTGTTGAATGTCAGTAGCAGAACCAAAGACAAAAGCAAAAGCGGCAGCAACAACAACAACAACATCTAACATTTTAGCGTTGGGGAAAATAATGGCTAAGATCAAAGGCCTTGTTTAAACGAGTGAAAAATTGTTTTCCTTTTGCTGCCGCCATTATTGTTGTTGTTGCTTTTGTATACATTGAAAAATTAAATTACTTTTACAAAAAAGGTTTTTGCGATTGTGTGAGTGAATGATCCTCCATGCTATTGTCCATCCACTGACGATGTTGTAGTAGAGGATGCTCTTTTATTGCTTTTGTTTGTGTCTGTCCATGCTATGCTGATGTGTTTGTATTTGTTTGAAGCGTTATGACTTTTGGTTAGATTTAATTTTATGTGATTTTTTTTTTATGGAGAAAATGGCATTGCAAAAATAGCTAATTTATGTAAATGTCACATACACAGTAGGTATGATGGAAAAAACAGAAAAAAAAATTTACTAGCACACAATCGAATATTAACAAGTAAAAGCTTGCTAAGATCTGCCGGGCCGAATCTTGGAAACCCACCTCCATGGATTCTGGTAAAAATTTATACAAAATAAATTTAGCTGGCATAATTTTATCAAACATACCAAACTTTTGTCAAACCAGCAAAAATCAAAGCTTCTAAGAACCGTACAAGGCTAATAGAGAGACCGGTTTATATGGCAGCTATACCAGGTTGCAGACTGATTTGGACCGTACTTGGCACAGATGTTGAAAGTCATATCAGAACACCACAAACTCAATTTCGCCAAAATCGTACTAAAATTTAGGCTTGTAAGAGCTTATGAAGTCAAAACAGGATATCGGTTTGTATGGGAGCTATTTCAGGTTATTGACCGATTTAAACCGAACTTTGCACAGTTGTTGGAAGTCATAAGGGAAAAGTATTTGCAAAATATCAGCCAAATCGGACAAAAATTGGGGCTTCCAGGGGCTCAGGAAGACAAATAGGGATATCGGTTTATGAGGGAGCTGTATCAGGTTATAAACCGATTTGGATCGTACTTGGCACAGTGATTGAAAGTCATAACAGAGCACTACGTGCAAAATGTCAGCCAAATCTGACAAATATTGCGGCTTCCAGCGGCTCAGGAAGTCAAATCTGGAGATCGGTTTATATGGGAGCTGTAACAGGTTATTGACCGATTTGGAACGTACTTGGCACAGTGGTTGAAAATCATAACAGAGCACTATTTGCAAAATTTCAGCAAAATCTGACAAAAATTGCGGCTTCCAGGTGCTTAGGAAGTCAAATCGGGAGATCGGTTTATATGGGGGCTATATCCAAATCAAAACCGATGGGGCCCATTTGCAATCCCCAATGACCTACATCAATAGGAAGTATCTGTGCAAAATTTCAAGCGGCTACCTATACGCCTTCGACCGCTATCGTAATTTCGACAGATGGACGGGCGGATGGCTACATCGACTTAGAATGTCTAGAGGATCAAGAAAATATATGCTTTATAGGGTCTTGGGTCACTATTTTGAAGTTTTGCAAACGGAATGACTAGATTAGTATACCCCCCTCCTATGGTAGTGGGCATTGAGTTCGGACGGGCCGAACTAAGGATAACAACCACCTCTGATATATATTGGGTTGCCCAAAAAGTAATTGCGGATTTTTCATATAGTCTGCGTTGACAAATTTTTTCACAGCTTGTGACTCTGTAATTGCATTCTTTCCTTAGTCAGTTATCAGCTGTTACTTTTAGCTTGCTTTAGAAAAAAAGTGTAAAAAAGTATATTTGATTAAAGTTCATTCTAAGTTTTATTAAAAATGCATTTAATTTCTTCTAAAAAATCCGCAATTACTTTTTGGGCAACCCAATATTAACCACCTCTGTAATACAATAAAAAATTCATCATTTGGAAACCCATAGCAGCTATGTCTAAATACAGTACGATCTCCACCATGTTCTGGAAGGCTATGTAAGGATCTAACACAAATTATTTTACCAAATTCTTCGGTTGAAAAATGCACCTTTTATGGGCCTAAAGACAGCTTTATCCAAATTTAGACCGATCTGAACCATATTGAATACGAATGTCGAAGAGCCTTCCACAGCCCACTGTGTCAAATTTCAGCGAAATCGAGTTATTAGCGTGCTTTTATTGTCCTAAGAAATTAAATGGGGAGAGGAGTATATATGACAGCTATATCGAAATTAAGCCCGATCCTAACCATACTCTGTACGAACTTCGAGGGGTCTAACAGAGCTTATTGTGCTTAATTTCACGGTACAAACGTCGGAAGCTCTAGCAGAGCTCATAGTGATAAATTTCAGCGAAATCGGTTAATAAATTCACCTTTGATGAGCCTAAAACTTTAAGTCGAGAATTCGGTATATATGGCAGCTATATCCAAATCTTGACCGCTCTGGGCCGTATTGAATAGGGAAGTCGAGGAATCTAACACATCATGCTATACTAAATTTCTTTGAAATCGGACAATAAATGCGCCTATTATGGGCTCAAGACCTTAAATTGCGAGATGGGTATATATGGCAGATATGTCGAAATAAAGACCAATCTTAACCATAATCGGTACTACTGTCGAGGGGTCTATCATAACTCATTTTGCCTATTTTCAGCAAAATCGGTTAATAAATTCACCTTTTGTGGGTCTAAAATTTAAATCGGGAATTTTGTATATGTGGCACAAATCTAAATCTGAACCAATCTAGGCCGTATCGAACAGGGATGTCGAGGAGCCTAACGCATTACGCTATACCAAATTTCAGCGATATCGGACAATAAATGCGCCTATTTTGGGCCAAAGACTTTAAATTGAGAGATCGGTCTATATGACATATATTCAAATTTGGCCAAATTGAAGAACGATGTTGAAGGGCCTAACACAACTCACTGTTCCAAATCTTGGCGACATCGGACAATAAATGCGCCTTTTATGCCCCAAAACCTTAAATCGAGAGATCGGTCTATATGTCAGCTATATTCAAATCTGAACCGATCAGGGCCAAATTGACAAAGGATGTCGAAGGACCTAACACAACTCACTGTCCCAAATTTCAGCAAAATCGGATAATAAATGTGGCTTTTATGGGCCTAAGACCCTAAATCGGAGGATCGGTCTATATGGCAGCTATAACCAAATCTAAACCGATCCGGGCCAAATAGACGAAGGATGTCGAAGGGTCTTACACAACTCACTGTCCCAAATCTTGGCGACATCGGACAGTAAATGCGGCTTTTAGAGGCTCAAAACCTTAAATCGAGAGATCGGTCTATATGGCAGCTATATCCAAATCTGGACCGATCAGCGCCAAATTGACAAAAGATGTCGAAGGACCTAACACAACTCACTGTCCCAAATTTCAGCAAAATCGGATAGTAAATGTGGCTTTTATGGGCCTAAGACCCTAAATCGGAGGATCGGTCTATATGGCAGCTATAACCAAATCTAAACCGATCCGGGCCAAATAGACGAAGGATGTCGAAGGGCCTTACACAACTCACTGTCCCAAATCTCGGCGATATCGGACAATAAATGCGACTTTTATGGGCCCAAAACCTTAAATCGAGAGATCGGTCTATATGGCAGCTATAACCAAATCTGAACCGATCTGGGCAAAATTGAAGAAGGATGTCGAAGGGCCTTACACAACTCACTGTCCCAAATCTCGGCGATATCGGACAATAAATGCGACTTTTATGGGCCCAAAACCTTAAAACGAGAGATCGGTCTATATGGCAGCTATAACCAAATCTGAACCAATCTGGGCAAAATTGAAGAAGGATATCGAAGGGCCTAACACAACTCACTGCCCTAAATTTTAGCAAAATCGGCTGATAAGTGTGGCTTTTATTGGCCTAAGACCCTAAATCGGAGGATCGGTCTATATGGGGGCTATATCAAGCTATGGTCCAATATAGCCCATCTTCGAACTTAACCTACTTCAACAGACAGAAGGACGGATATGGCGAGATCGTCTTAGATTTTTACGCTGATCAATCGGATCGTCGGAGGGTCGGAAATGGATATTTTGATGTGTTGCAAACGGAATGACAAAATGAATATACCCCCATCCTTCGGTGGTGGGTATAAAAAGAGATGGAGAAAGGACAGAGCCTTTTGGTACACCTGCGGTCAGTTTGTATTCATCGGATGAGAGCCCATCTACAACAACTCGTCTAGTGCGGTCCTCAAGCAAACTTGTTATAAGACGACAGAAGTCATTGCCGACTCCAAAGGAGTTTAGCTTTGATATCAGTGCGATGTGCCAGACTCTATCAAATGCCTTGGAGGTATCCAGTGCCACGACTTTGCTTTCACCAATCAGGTGGATAGAGCGACTCCAATATTCCAACAAACATGCCATCAGTTTACCCGTAGAGAGATTTCCGCTGAAACCATACCGTCTATCCCTAAGGAGGTCATTGGACTCAAGATACCTCACAAGAAGGTGGTTAACCATGCTCTCCATAACCTTGGAAAGCACGAAGCCAACCGCAATTGGTCTGCTGAACGTGCGCTAACTTCTGGATATATGGATATGGATATATGCTGGAAAGACTCCCGAACGGTAAGCAAGGTCGAAAATATTGCGTAGTGGATGAGCGAGCGTCGAAGACCATTTATGTTAGGTTATTTTAGGTTGCAAAGAGGGTGCAGATATTACTCTGCCCCATGCCACTATGGATTTACACCTAAGCCAGTATTCGGCTTGCTGTGCGCTCTAAGAACTATAAAGTAACCTTTAAAAAGAAAATTTTAAGTTAGGAATTCCGTGCTACTTACAAAATCCTTAATTGTTTTCAATACCACTCCCCTATTTTGGTTCATGTCTGGTATTGTGTCTCCACCTGAGTGCTGGTATCTGTTAGAGGCGAAAGCCGGGCAATGACAAAGGAAATGATCCAACGTCTCATCATCTTCACCGCGTGACCTACACATGCTATCACTTGCCACACCGATTTTACATAAGTG